>NW_021880315.1:0-716 GCF_006229205.1 Suricata suricatta
TTAGCACCAAACCCTAAACAAAAGCAGGTTAAAAGGTTCCTCATCTGTGGATCAAGGAGGACTGCAAGAATTCTGCCTCCTGAGAGTTCAACAGAGGTGAGCTCCACATAAAATGATACAGGGGTTTCCTCCCCAAGCTGAGTCTTCGCAGGGGACCCTGGACTTGAGAGATGGCCAACGTGCAGAGCACAGGCGTACGGGTCAAACAGCTTGCGTTCCAATCCCGACCTTACACTTAGTATGTAAATGTAGTCAAGGTTTTTTAACCTCTAAGATCTCTGATTTCCTCCTGGCAGTGGGAACTGTCATGGCCACCCTAAATGGATACTGTGACAGTCATATGTGGTAACATGACAGAAGTGCTCACTCACTTCCTGGAACCTAGAGACAGATAACAGAAATCAAATTTTCTTCCTTTTCCCGAAGGACCTTCTTCCCTGGTGTCCTAGAGCTACCTCACACTGCCTTGTGGAAGATGTCTAGTAAATTTTTAGGAATTCGACAGGCCAGTTATTAAATACAGCCAGTGCCGAAAGTTAAATTAAACTTAAAAGTTTTAAAATCTATTAAAGACGAAGGTGACCACTTTCTAGTTTACCTCATTTTACTATTATTTATACTCTTGAGGTTACACCTGTTGTCTGCTAGGCAGTGGAAGTACTACATAACGGTGGGCTCTGGCACATCTCCCCCAACTCCATGGTCAGTGACGTCAC
>NW_021880316.1:0-716 GCF_006229205.1 Suricata suricatta
AGTGAGGAGTTACCATCAGGCCACTTTTCATCATCTCCCCAGTTTGAATTGGCCAGGACTTTTTGCTGCTTGCCTTTTGCAAGCTTCTGTATAAGCCTTTAAAACTGTCTGGCTCTAATTTAGAGTTAGCTCATCAATGGCACAGCGACCTAAAATCCATGCCATCTGTCATCTGGCCTCTTTGGTTTGATATCATACTCAGGACAAGGCAAACAAGAAGATGGCTTTATGCTAATCCTGTCTTCCTCTCTGTGTAAGTAATGAACTGAATCCATTTTAGCTAGCTGTCTCCTTAACAGTCCAATCTATGGAAGAATGGCAAGCCAACCTATTAGCTGCAGAAATGACCCTTGTGGCTTTACTGCTGAGGGACCGCTTGACCTTGACAATGCCATACATAACTCATGAAAGGAATGCTCTGAATTCATACATTTAAAAAATATCTATAGTTTATTTATCTTATAGGATAGGAGCACTCTGTAGTAGTAATATATGTAACAGGCATTTCCAAACTATGTATGTTGATGTCATGTATTTCCATATCTTTATTTTTTTTAAATAGTTTAATGTCATATTGGTTTCCATACAACACCCAGTACTCTTCCCCAGAAGTGCCCTCCTCCATCACCACCACCACCTTTCCCCCCTCCCCCTTCCTCTTCAACTCTCAGTTCATATTCAGTAGTCTCTCAAGTTTTGCATCCCTCTCTCTCCCC
>NW_021880317.1:0-716 GCF_006229205.1 Suricata suricatta
GAGGAAAAAGTAAAACTTCCAGTATGTGGAGGGGACCTTATGTTATCTACAGAAATCCCTGAAAACTATGATGAATTCATTTATTCTAATAAGTCATAGTCTACAAAATGAACATAGACATTCATTGCATATTTATACACTAATAACATGCTAACAAAGAGATTGAACAAAATGTTTAAGAGAAAATTTACCCAAGAAGGCAAAAGATAAGTAAAATACTTTGAAAATATCAAGACATTGATGAAGAAATTGAAGATGTAAGAATTTCTGTGTTAAAACATCCATCCTACTCAAAGCAATCTACAAGTTCAGTGCAATCTCTATTAAAACATCAATGATATTTTTCACAGAACTGAAATAATCTGGAAAATTTGTACAGAGCCACCAAAGATTATGAACAGCCAAAGCAATCTGGAGAAAGAAGAACGCTGGAGATATCACAAACTATACTACAAAACCTAGTAAGCAAGGCAGTATGGAACTGGCATGAAAAAAGATCTATAAATCAAATCAAGGGAAATAAAGAGCCCAGAAATAAACCCATCCATACATGGTCAGTTGGAAGGCAAGAACATATTATGGGGAAAAATGTCTTCAAAAAGTATTGGAAAAACTGGATCACTATCTTATACCATACAATTGATTGAACACTTGAATGTAAGACCTAAACTGTAAAACTCCTAGAATAACATACAGGCATTAAGTTCTTTGTCATG
>NW_021880318.1:0-716 GCF_006229205.1 Suricata suricatta
TCATGTGCTACTTCATAACTCATGATCTGTGGGGAAATAGGTTCTACTCACATGAATGGGTTAGAAAGAAGCTTAGGGCAGAAAGCTGCCACCACAAGGCAAAGGCGCCGGAGGTGATCTAGGGAGATACTGTAATGGGATCACGAGTAACTGGTTACATCAGCCGCAGGAAATTATCTTCCATCTGACACCAATATACTAGTGCACTTTGATCACAAACCACTTGCCCCCCCAGACCCTTTGATTCCTGCACACACAAGTTAATAATTACTGTCTGATTGTTTTCTTCACGTTCATGTGTGTAAGATCTTGTTTTCTTCACGTTCACCACGTGGGTGATATCTTGTGAGCTCAATAAATTAGGAGCTAAGAGGCTCGTTCTGGCTTTTGTCCGCTTCCCGGACGTTAACGTCTCTCAGACTGATCTCTGTGTCTGCTCTTTGCTGGCTAAGAACTTCAGACTCATAGTCTGTGATGATGATCTTTTCATACTTTTTTTTTTTTTGTTTAACACAGTGCCTAGCACAACGCCCAAATTATTATCTCGCAATAATTTGGTAACTTCACAGAGAGAAAACTATTTCCTAGCACTGACTCTATGCCTGTTTTCTTATTTAAAAGCTACTAAGTCATAAAGAGGATTCAAAACTATGAAAACAAATTCAGGGCAGATTCTCTATTCCCAATACTGTCTTCTCTAGACTGCTGAGAAAATG
>NW_021880319.1:0-716 GCF_006229205.1 Suricata suricatta
CGCTTCAGCAGCTGAATGCCGTTGCCTCACATAGTTCAACACCACCTTATACTTTATTAAATCAGGCTTTCTTGAAAATAGCCATGTCGAGACCCAGGTTTAATCCTCGAGGAAACTTTCCACTTCAGAGGCCACGATTACCTAACCCTTCTGGGATGAGGCCTCCAGGACCATTTATGAGGCCTGGATCCATGAGTCTTCCATGGGGAATCTTGATACAAGGGCTCAAGGCTGTAGAGAATTGATGTTCAGGGGCACCTGGGTGGGTCAGTCGGTTAAGCTTCTGACTTTGGCTCAGGTCATGATCTCACAATTCATGAATGCAAGCCCCACATCAGACTATGCTTTCTCAGGGCAGATCCTCTGTCTCCCTCTCTCTCTGCACCCTTCCCTGCTGGCGCGCACACTCTCTCAAAAATAAATAAACATTAAAAAAAAAGAATTCGTGTTCACATGCAATCCAAACATATGCCATCACATCATGATTCCTGTAACGGTATCAAGTGCGCTAGAGGTAATTGATTGGCTGTGTCTGTGAGAGCTCTGACAAAACTCATCTCCGCCCTTTAGTAGTAAATGGAGTAATTTTAGGGTGAGGAGACAGGTCAAATATGAAAAGAGTATGTCGCTGGACACCTCATAGTTTACCCATAGGACACAGTCCTTTATATGCACGACTACAACCTGAACAAGGCTCACATGGTTTTTTTTTTTAA
>NW_021880320.1:0-716 GCF_006229205.1 Suricata suricatta
GCTAGACTGTGAGCTGCTTAAAGACAGAAAATATGTTTTACTGCTCTGGCAGTCTTTAATCTATCATAGTGCATGGCTTGCAGTAGGTATTCTATAAATATTCTATTGAAAATGTTCTAGATATTCTTGTAATTCAATATATCTACCATGTTTTAAATTCAAAGTATTCTCTTCTGAGTCCTATTTCAGACTTGCCTTTCATTTTAAAGTCGGGCAAACAGGCGACCCAAACATTTCTCTGTGTTAAGCTAACATGGGCATTAAAAAAAAATAATACGCCGCTATGATTTTCACTAAACTAGGAAAGGTTATTTTGGAGCTGCTGGGACTTTAGATATTTGAAGTAGTAATTACTTGCTCCATAAATGTTACCTTTTACAGTCAAATACTGCTTTCCTGTGGCAGTTCAACTTTTTACTTAAAGGAAAATGTCTTTTATTTACAATTCACCATACTATACTATTACATGTGGTAATTCTCCTTTGATTTGATGTGGTAGCACTGTAAAGTTGATGAAGCATTATCCTAATGATGATAGTAGCTTATATTTATTCAATATTTATTTTGCGCCAAGTGTTTCACTAAGTTCTTTACGTGAGCTGTGTTAATTAATATCCACATAAAATTTATGACTTGTGTGATTTTATAGATTTCTATCTCTTTATCTATGCATCTTAGAGAGGCAATTTTCTGATTATTAAGTGGTGTAATCAGGA
>NW_021880321.1:0-716 GCF_006229205.1 Suricata suricatta
TTGGTAAGGGTAGTTGTTTCTGAGGCTGTGAGGGAAGACTCAGTTGTTGGTTTTCCTCTTTGGCTTGTAGATGGCCGTCTTCATGTCACATGGCCTCTCCCTGTGTGTGTATTTGACTTCAAACTTCTCTTTCTTATAAAGACACCAGTGGTCCTGGATTAGAGGCCAACCTAATGGCCTCATTTTAACATGATTACCTCTGTAAAGCCCCTATCTATAAAGCTGACTTTCAGAGTTACTGGGGTTAGAATTTCAACATATGAATGGGGCAAGCACAATTCAACTGATAACAAGTGTTATTTTCTAAACTTCTGGACTTCTTACAGAGCCCAACACCTGTGCATATCAAATAATGTTTAATAAACATCAAAAGTTTATTTTTAGGGGCCCTAGGGTGGCTCAGTCGGTTAAGTGTCCGACTTCAGCTCACGTCATGATCTCAGGATTTGTGGGTTCGAGCCCTGCATAGGGCTCTGTGCTGATAGCTCAGAGCCTGGAGCCTGCTTCAGATTCTGTGTCTGCCTCTCTCTCTCTGACCCTCCCCTGCTCACGTGCTCATGCGCACTCTCTCTCTCTCCCACAAATAAATAAAACATTAAAACAGTTTTTAAAAAGTTTATGTTTAAAGTGTACAATTGATAAATTTGACTCTGACATATGTCTACACCCATGAAAGTATCACCAGAATCAAGATAATGAACGTATTTTCCCCCTTC
>NW_021880322.1:0-716 GCF_006229205.1 Suricata suricatta
CGTTGGCCGTGACCACAGGTCCCAGAGGGCCGGGACAGGCCGCACAGACCCACACGCCGCACCCACACGGAGCCAGACACAGTTACGTGCTTCAGGGAGGTCTCGGCGATGACCACTTAGAGAGAGGCGAGCCCTCTGGGCAGGGTAACTTCCTGACAGCGGAACGGGCACCGCCACCTGGAGAAGGTGCGGCCCGTGTCCCGGGCCTCCGGCGCGGCCCGGATCCAGAGCAGCCGGTCCTCTCCTGGTGCCCGCGTGCCCGCCCGCACCATGGGGACAACACCAGCCCTTCCCGGCGGCGGTGCGGGCCCGGGCCAGGACGGGAAATGCTTAGTAAACAGAAAAGAACTATAAACCTGCCGCTCAGGAAAAAGGAAGAAGAAATGAAAACATAGCAACTGAGCCCACGCCTGGGAAGGCCGAGCATTGGCGCCTCATTTCCAGGAACGCGGCCCGAGCGGTCCATCTGCGGCAGCCGGACGGGTCCGGCGGAGGGCCTGGCGCGCCCCGGCCAGCGGGGCGATCGCCGGAGAGCCTTCGATGGCCGGTCGCTCTGCCCCACCTCTGGGAGCAGCCTGAGAGAGGCGGCAATCCCGTTACGTCCCCTGAAGCCCTCTGCCGCCATTCTGCACGGCGCACACCACGCCTCCCGCACTCCCCACCTCGGGGAAGGCTTGTCCGAGGCACAGACGGACTCGGGCGGGTGGTCACGCGGC
>NW_021880323.1:0-716 GCF_006229205.1 Suricata suricatta
AACAGATTCAACTATTGACTAATATAAAAAACTTTCTTTTCCAAAAGTTATCAGTAGGTTGTGTTAAGAATCTGCAACACAGATTAATATTTTTTCCTTAACATTTCCCCTCCCAAACCCTTCAAGAACTACTCATAGCTGTTAGGTTAAAGTTCTAATTTATTAATATGTCTCACAAACACTTGCCTTCCTTTCTAGTCTCATCTCCTCCTTCCTTCTCCCTTGGCTTCTTTTGCTCCTGCCATGATGGCCTTCTTGACCTTCTAAAATAACATCATGTTTTTCTTGTTTTGTTTTTTGCCTTCATGACCTTCAAGTGTGGGTATCTGTGCTGAGGATGCTCCCACCACCATTCTTTAGTTAGTTAATTCATACACGTTCCTCTGCTATTAACTCAAAAGTCCCTTTCTTAGAAAAGTTTTTCTGACCCACACAATAGATAAGGTGCTGTATGTGTTACTTACATTCAACTAAGGCATCTTTCATATTTCTTTTACAGTATTTTATACATTTTGAAAGTATACATTTTTGGGGTGTAATATTTTTGCCTTGGTTTTTCTGTCCCTCATATGACTGGACTCTAAATTTTATGACCACAAGAACTATATTCCCTTTTCTCACTGATGTTTTCACTTTGCCCAGGATATACTAAGCCTACAATGTAGATTTAAAAAAAAGAATGAATAAAGTTTATTAAGTAGGTGATTAACTGATTC
>NW_021880324.1:0-4495 GCF_006229205.1 Suricata suricatta
ATGTATTGGAAAGCAGATGTGCCTCTGTGAAACGTATTGACATAAAACTAGGTTTTACAAACTGATTTCCATTCCAGAATGGCTGCTCAAATCACATTGTACGGTCTTTCTTCATCCTTCACATTTGGACCTCAGCTCTGTCATCTGCCTCATTCATTCCCACTTACCTGGGTATGAGGCTACTGTCGCCTTTCTCTTCACATCCCATAGCTCCCTCTTTTGTTCCAAAAAGATGACCAGGCCTGGCTTTGACACAACAAGACCTGTTTGTTAGAACAACAGAATAGAGTATTGCTGGAGACTCTACCTTTCAACCCAGTATTGGACTCTGTAGAGAAAGAGGACATTCTGGAATTCTGGAAAATCATGCCCAAATGCTGTTGCCCAACAGCCCCTTTGGAACACACAGGATGGATTTCCGAGTTTCACATCCTGATCTCCACTTCTGAGTCTTACCAATACCAACATGAGTAGAAATTCATATTGAAGACGGAAATAGCATTTTCTGCCAGTCAACACTTAGAAATGCCATCCATCTATGAAATGATGTACTCTAAGGAAGGGAAACCTCACCTGAAAGGAAACATCATGAAGACTTTACTCTACATCTGCCAACCCCTCCTTCTTTCTTTCCTGTAGGGATTTGAATCCCAGGCATGCAAGAGAAAGCTTCTAAGAGACAGTCTCCACAGGAAGGAAAAAAAACCTTTGAGTGGCACTAAGGAAATCATGAGGGAGTTAGCCTCACCCAAGAAGACGAGGTGTCCATAGGTCTCTAACATCACATCTCTGTACAGTTCCCACTGACTGTGGTTCAGGCATCCCCACTCCTCCTGAGAGAATTCGATGGCCACATCCCTGAAGGTCAGCAGTCCCTGCAACAAACACCACAGTTACCAAGTGGACACAGCTGGAGGTCCTAATGGTACCTAAGATGCAGGAGGGAGATCATGTCACCAGCTGGACCCTGTGACCTGATCCGCACTGCTTACCTGCATGTACCCACAGGCCTCAGTCCCTCATTTTACTTAGCCTCTTATTTACACCTCCCTTTTATGCAGGAAACAAACACCCATGGGCTCAATGTGCTGTGGTGGAAATACATAAGTTAATGACTGACCTGGGGAAGAGCTGACATGGCTCAATTTGGGCTTAGCCCCTGAGTCACATCTATGCAGATGAACATCAGAGTAAAGCATGGAGTGAACACAGTTACTTTAAAAATGTTTATTTCCTGAAAGAGAGAGCACGAGTATGGGTGGTGCAGAGAGAAGAATTCCAACCGGGCTCCACAGTCAGCCTCCATGCTCAGGAAGGAGCTTGACTTGAGGCTTGATCTCAAGACTGTGAGATCCTCACTTGAGCCTAACTCCAGAGATGGAGGCTTCAGGGACTGAGCCACCCAGGAGCGCCTTTCGACCTCGTTTTAAGACTTAGATCACACCCCAAAAAGGAGCACAACTGCATTCACTATGTAACAGACAGAAAATGTATAGAACTGTGTTCTTAAGTTTCAAGTGCAATTGTATCCCCAGCCTCCACTTTCTAAATATCCAACCTAACCCTAAATACTTGGAAACCATGCTGGGGCGCTTCAATGGCTCAGTCTTCTGCCTCTTGGTTTCAGCTCAGGTCATAATCTCACAGGTTGTGTGTTCAAACCCACATCACTTCTGATAGTGCAGGGACCTCCTGAGATTCTCTCTGTGCCTCTCTCTCTGCCCTTCCTCCACCCTTTCTGTCTCTCAAATAAAGGTAATATATTTAAAAAAAAAAAAAAGGAAATCATTCCCCTTCCTCTGTGAGTCTCTGGAAAATTATACCGTGTGATCTCCGTATTTCTTGGAATGAAAGTTTCCTTTGTCTGACATCCTTGCCTGGTTGAATTTTTATGATTCATCAAGGACTAAACTCCTGTTCCTTCAGTTATATTAGGAGTACTGGGTTTGGCTTAGATGAATTTCTTACTTTTTGCAGGAGGACGATTGGGGACATAGTATTATGCTCTAATATGTTCTTTAACTTTGAGGTGTAAACCGATATAAATATTGGTTTATTCAAGAGAATTTGTAAAATAAAGGCATCCACACAGGCATACACACTTTATTTTTTTTTATAGGGAGAGAGAGAGCATGGAAGCAGGAGACGGTCAGAGAGAGAGGAAGACACAGAATCCTAAGCAGGCTCCAGGCTCTGAGCTGTCAGCACAGAGCCTGAGGCAGGGCTTTAGCCCACATATCATGAGATCAGGACCTGAGCCAAAGGCAGACCCTTAACTGACTGAGCCAGCCAGGCACCCCCTAGGCATACACACTTTTGCATTCTGCATTTATATCAATGGCACAGGTGGTGTCTATTTGTAAAAAAAAAATTGTGACTGTTTAGTGTTGAAAGACAGTACATGTGTCTATTGTATTAAACTATTTTTGCGATTGTCTCTTTATTTCTGAAGGAGATACAGACTATGAGCAGGGAAGGAGCAGAGAGAGAGAAAGACACAGAATCCAAAGAAGGCTCCAGGCTCTGAGCTGTCAGCACTGAGCCCAACACAGGGCTCAAACTCATAAACTGAGAGATCATGTCCTGAGTTGAACTTGGAAGCTCAACTGAGTGGGTCATGTGGTGTCTCTTTCTTAATGGAAAGTTTTATTAGTTACAAATATACTTAGCATATTCTAACATAAATCCGAATTCACAGCAGTGCAATGGCCATCTTATTCAAATGCAGATTCTGCTCAGGAGTTCTGGGATAGGTCCCTGTCCACATTTCTATCAAGGCAGTAGTCTTTGAGTCAAGGGATACATATTTCAATAACAAAGAGGAAGAATTCAATGACAAGAATGCTTGGAGGACTTGGAATTGAATGGGATCATAGCGATTACAAGTTCTACTAGACTAGCAAGAAAGGCAACAAGGTTTAAAAGCATTTCCTGGTTAGTAGAGAGCATCTAACAGTTTCTCATAAAGTCATAGAAAACAAGTTATAATAATCTAAGAGAACACATGATTCTTCTATTTTTCATGAATCTTTTGTCAAGCATCTAGTACACGGAACATATTTGATTTTAACTCAGATCAACTGACCTACAGTCAGTTCCTGTAAAAGGACACACAGGTTAATACACCCAACGGATCCTAAATCAATGTTCATACCGGTGTCAAACCTGAGAATGATGGTCAGAGGTGTGCACACAAAACCAATCTACCTTTATACCTTCCAAGCACACATCCATACCGTTTGCAAGTACTTATATAAGATTAGAAGTGATAGAATAGAAAATTATCAGGGTGAAGAAAACCAGGTTTTTTAGGGTTTTAAAAAATGTTTTATTTATTTTTGATACAGAGAGAGACAGAGCATGAGATGGGGAGGGGCAGAGAGAGAAGGAGACACAGAACCAAAAGCAGGCTCCAGGCTCTGAGCTAGCTGTCAGCTCAGAGCCTGACGCGGGGCTCGATCCCACAAACGTGGTATCCGACCTGAGGTGAAGTCGGAGACTTAACCAACTGAGCCATCAAGGCGCCCCTAAAAACCAGTTTTAATGAGTGCGATGCATGGGTCAGATACTGAACCATCTTACCAAATAAGTCACCTGGCACCTTGAAAGCCTTTTAAAAAATGTTTATTCATTTTGAGAAAGAAAGATTGCTCATGCAGAAAAGGGGAAAAAGAGAGAGAGAGAATGCCAAGAGCCCTCCTAAGGTCACCATGAAGCCTGACATTGGCTCTATCTTATTAGCCTCGAGATCATGATCTGCACTGAAATTGAGTGAAGACACAAGTAAACTGAGCCACTCAGGCGCCCCTTATTGAAACGGGTGCCTTGTTTCAATCATCATTAGTGCTCTCTGGTACTTAGGAATTTAAGGTGCTCAAACACGGTAATTAAGTGATTCGTCACTTACTGAAAACACAAAGAAGTACAAACAAGAGTATGTCTGTGTCATAACTACAAAGAAAATAAAAACCTATGGGATGCAGGTCTGACTGACTCAGAACCTCTACTCCCGGAGGTCATTACAACTACTACACGGAAGTGAGAACCTTCATTGCCCCACGAAACGTGACCTCAGATGGGCCAGGAATAAATAAATGCTCAAGAAAGTATTCTTGAGGCCTTTGGGGTGAGCAAGGCTGACCTTATTAAAGCACAGGGACAGGATCTGTGGATAGAATGAGTGGCAGTGTGATTGTGAGGAGCCATTGATCATATACTTTAAGCTGCGGGGTGGACATAAAACTTTCCCAAGGGATTTACATAGGAAAAGAAAACTCAGTGGATCCTGAGAGTCTGGCTATGGTCAAGCGAAGCTAGCTTTTTGACTCTAGACATGTATTAACCTTAAAGTAGTTGAACATTCCTTGAGCCATATCCTCCTCTGCCAGTCTCCAGTATTTCCCAGGGGGTTGCAAGTTGTAAGGAAATTGAATTTTATCTACATTTCTTGTGCCTTTGTTCTCCTCACCAGAAATGGCCAAACCAGGGTGCCTGG
>NW_021880325.1:0-1518 GCF_006229205.1 Suricata suricatta
TATCTACTCAAAGTCATGCCTACTGCACCTCTAAATATTTCATTAAATCCAATGATACAGCAAGCACTCCCAAAATAAACTTAGATTGTATTGTAGTTTCACTTAACAGTATATCAAATGCTGTGTTGTGACAGGTATCAACTATCCATTAGATACTGAATCAATTTTTCTTAAGCACTACTAACTGCTTGCTTTTCTTGAAGCTAGATCATTCTGAATATTTCCTGTTAGACCTATGAATGCAAACAATAGTGGATCTTTACACATCAATGTTTTGAATATAACTACACGTTCATAATTAGATCTACTGTTCTAAAATGAATTTTTCTAATCTGATCTTATCACTCTACTATTTACACACTGTGGTGGCTTACCATTGGCAAGAGGTTCTTGATATGGTGGAAAGATCTCTTCACCAACCCAACCCCCCACTCTCACCCTGATCTCACAGGTGTCTTCAACCACTTCTCCCAACACCATTTGTTACCCATCTGCATTGGACTCCTTATCAGTCCTGGAAGATATACTTAAAGCAGATAATCTCTGTGCAAATGCATATTACCTTGATGTTTAATGTTGTTATGCAGGCTGACCCAAATTCTAACTGCAAGCACCTGACATTCTCTTCTCCCATCCAAGTACTAACCTGGCCTGACCCTGCTTAGCTTCCGAGATCAGAGGAGATCAGGTGCATTCAGGGTGGTACGGCCTTAGACGACATTCTCTTCTCAAGGGCCTCTCTAACTGCCAGAACTCAGTCTGCCCATGCATGGGGTAGGCTTGAAGTGCCAGGAAGTTCATGGCCCCTGGAAGCATCTCTCACCAACAGCTTTCAATAACAGTGTATAAATACCTTAGCTCCCTCTTCCTCAGGTGGAGGAGGAACTCTGAGTCAGATGCTCTACGTTGGTTTACAGAGTTCCCCCTGCAGAATTAAGTTCTAGTTATCCTCAATGGTAACTTGGGCTTGATGTATCCTTTTTGTGCTTCCTTTGTTTCCTGTCTCACTTCCCCACTTCCCTACCAGCATTTTCTGGAATCCCCTCTCAAATAAACTACTTGACCTGGAATCCTTACCTCAGGGTTGGCATTTGGAGAAATCTAAGTCAAGACATCTTCGTGCTCTCTTTCTGTGTGGTCTTGCCTTTGCATATGCCATGATTTGTGTCGGAATTCTCCTTTCCTTCTTTTTATAAACATTTAAATTGATGCAGGGAAAAATACCATAAAATGTTAAAGTCCCCTTTATTTTGTATAAATACAAATATAAATGCATATACCAATATGTGTATATAATGATTAATGCATTTAATGCATATCTACCATAGGCCTTTTCACCTAACTGTAATCACATTACGCACATTATACATATTGTACTGTAATTTGCTTTCTCCTCCAATGGCATGATACCCTAATTTTCCCACAATGTAGTTTGAGTGTACTCTAATTTTTTAAACGTTTCTCCTATTGGTGAACACTTCAGTTGCTGACACTTTCTCCACTGTGATAAAAATGCTA
>NW_021880326.1:0-716 GCF_006229205.1 Suricata suricatta
AAATAAAATGATCATGTCTTTGTTTTTCATTCAGTTCTTTCTGTTTTTATTACTCACTTGTAAGTGTTCTTAATATTTTATGGCTCCTAATTCTTTGTGGGATATATATAATTAATATATATTATATATATGACATATATGTGGCATATATATATACCATATATGGAATATAAGTGCTATGTGTGTGTATATGTGGGATATGTGCCTATATATTATACCAATATCTTCAATATATCCTCCTGATGTGTTTATGGTACCCTTCATTAAACAGGATGCATTAAAATTTAATGTACTTCTATTTGCTTTCTGATATATGCCTTTAATATATGTTTAAGAAAATTTCCTCACTTTGGGTAATTATTATACATCTTTATATTTGTTAAAGTTGTGAAGATTTTTATTTTGTTCTTTGGTCCTCCTGAAAATTATTTTTGCATATGTTTTAAATAGATTTTCCAAAAAAGTATCTTCCACTCCATTAATATATAATCCCACTTCTGAGACACATCTTTTCCATATATACATGGGTCTGTTTCAGGACTCTGTTACCTTACTTTATCTATCAAGCTCTGTAATATTTTTAATAAGTGCTCCAAAGAGGTTAAACATAAATGTTGATATTTTGCAGGAGTAACCTCTCAATACATTCTTTATTTTCCTTTTTCAAAGCAATTTTTCTATTCATGATATTGGTTTTTTTCCTATAACATGTAAAA
>NW_021880327.1:0-716 GCF_006229205.1 Suricata suricatta
TTGGGATTTCTTTAGGTTAGTGAAAATAGGTCCTAAAGTCGGTCTTTTATAAAGGCGAAGTGCCTTAATGTAAACTTTAAAAAACTGGGGGTTGCCTGTATTCAGCAAAATCTGGGTTCTGACCGTGTGCCAGACATTCCTAAGTGCTAGAGACACCTGAATGTGAGACCCGGGCCTCACTTTTGCAAACTAGGTATCACTGCTGAGTTTGCAATTATTGTTTAAGGAAACGAATGCTACTTACATTTAAGTTCATTTTTATGCCTGTATGATTGAAATATGAGTCCTCTTGAAATCTTTCACTCCACTTTGCATCTGAGGAGAGAGAATGTGTCCTTGTTCTAAGTGAATATTGACAGACTAACCTAGTCTTAGGTCATTATTCATTTGAATCAGATTGGCTGAAGTTGAATCTATTTGCCACAACCTTCTAGATCTGTGACTTGTACAAATCCTTCCTCTCAGCTTCTTTCCTCTTCAGAAAACAGAGAACTAAATAAATATCAACTGAATCATAAGATTTACAACAAATAATGTGACTGTTCACTATATTGCTTACTATATCATAAATTCTTGATATTTTATTATTCTCAAGAGTTATTAATTCCTAGAAGTGAGGAGAAAAGGATGGAATATGAAGAGAGATGGGAAAGAGGTATGGAGGAACTTTGGAATTAACTTCGACGAAACATAGAGTATTAGATTCTTCTGTTTGC
>NW_021880328.1:0-716 GCF_006229205.1 Suricata suricatta
ATGGTTATCAAGGGCCTTGATCCAGATACCAACTATCAGTTTGCCGTGAGGGCCATGAATCCCCACGGCCCCAGCCCCCGCAGCCAGCCCAGCGACACCGTAAGGACCTTCCGTGAGTACCACAGCCTGTCTGAGGGACAGACGTCTCTGCATTGCTGAGGTAGCCTTGGGAGGACCCGCCTGACCCGGGGTTTCTTAGTGCCCTGCAGGAGGACAGCCTGGAGTGAGGTTATCCCCAGCTTTTCCTGCTGTGTTTTCCCAGCACTTTGGAAGTTCGAGGTTCTCAACAGGGACAACAAGCTGTTTCTGTGTACAGGAGGTCATCGGAAAGTTTATTTTTGCATTTGATCCTTGGGGAGTTTGAGGTCAGTTTTCTTTCACAATCACAGAACAAATCACATACCAAAGATGATGTGCAGCCTTCCCCCATCTCTCTCCTTTTCATCTTTTGGGGAAAGGGGTTCATCTTTGGGTGATAGGAGACAAGATAATGTTCCCAGACTCTTCGGGATTTGTGTTCACCTGCATAACCTAGGACACCCAAGTAAAATCAGTCCCTCTCAATGATGGTCAGGGAGAATCAAAGTCATTGGTGTGTTAACATGTAGCTGGGGGTCTAGCCGATGGCGTAAGTTCCTGTTTGTCATAGTGCCTCCCCGGGGGGCTGTGGGAAGCTTGGGTCGCTGGAAGTCAGATCCCCTGGGGACTTTGTGAAA
>NW_021880329.1:0-716 GCF_006229205.1 Suricata suricatta
CCGGCGCCTCCTCCGCAAGGTCGGGGCCCCTCATCGCCCACGGAGGGGAGTGGGGAAAGAGCATCACCCGCGGCGCGCGTAGGCAGACACCGCACACGAGGCCACTAACGTGACCCTGGGGGCCAGGTCCACGGCTGAGGGAGGAGGCGTTGCGGGAGAGGGCGGGTCCCTGTGTAAAACCCCCAAAGGTTAGGATACCAGCCGCAGCAGGAGGCATGCGATAATTTACGCTTTTAACCCACGGGATTGAAGTCGGCGGAGTGCATAAAACAGAGAGTAATTACTAGGGAGCGCAGAAAGTCCCGAAGATCTTCTTGCCTCGGAGAAAGAGGCCCGGGGAGCGCGCCTGCGTGGCCCTGCAGGCCGCGTTCTGTCTAATCCGGGCGCCCGCCTCTGCGAGGTCACGTGGTATACAAACTAGACATCGACAGTGGGTCTGAAATTACTTACTGATGAAACCATGGAATTATGTGATAGAAGAAATCAGTTAAGGACTAAGAGGTGAGGCCCCTGTGGGAAAAAAGAGGTTCAGAAATTAACAAAGGAAATCGGCATGGGTGGTGAGAAAGGGCTAGAAAATTATCTTGCCAAGGAGAGTTAAAAATAGAAGGCCACTTGGAAAGACTATATCATAAAAAACAAAGTAGTTTGATGGAAAGGGAGAAACTTGAGAATTGCATTCACCAGGGAAGGAAGATTTCTCAAGACAGAAAGGA
>NW_021880330.1:0-716 GCF_006229205.1 Suricata suricatta
GAGAGAGTGAGAGAGTGAGAGAGAGAGAGAGAGGGCATGAGCAGCATGAGCAAGGAGGGTCAGAGAGAGAGGGAGACACAGTATCTGAAGACAGGCTCCAGACTCTGAGCTGGATATCAGTACAGAGCCTGCTGCAGAGCTCGAACCCACAACCATGAGATCATGATCTGAGCTGAAGCTGGACGCTCAACCAACTGAGCCACTCAGGTGCCCCCATGCCTTCATTGTTTGCTGTGTGTAGGCATACATGTGTGTAAGTGTGTGTCATGGGGCGGGTTTTATGGGATGATCTCCTATGTGGGAGCTGAGTGAGAGCAGAGACACATTCAATATCTTTTAGTTCTCTTTTCCATTAGCACTTTATATCCATTTTATGATAAACATAACTCCAGCATGCACTTACTTAACTGATATTCACTGTGTGTTTATTACATATTTGGCCTCTTTTAGGGGTGAGGGCATATCACTAGTAGAACAAACAGCAAACATTGTCCTTGGGGAGTTTATATTCCAGCTGGAAAAGAAAGTCTGTAGAAAATAGAAATAATAAAATACTCAATAAGTAAATTATAAAAAAAAAAACTTAGATGGTTGTAGTCAGTGTGAAAAAAGTAGGAGGACAAAGGAAGCAAGTTAAGGCGTTTTGAAGGAGAAAAGACAGGATGCTATTTCAGGTAGTTCTCAGCATTGGTCTCACTGAGGTGATGGCTGAGAAA
>NW_021880331.1:0-716 GCF_006229205.1 Suricata suricatta
AAAAAAAAGAGCCTTAAAAATATACTATTCATTATGGTCTTTAATAGAAAGGAATTTAGCTAGTTAAATGTACAATTTACAGGGGTGCCTGGGTAGCTCAGTCGGATAAGCATGTAATGTGGTTTCAGCTCAGGTCATGATTTCTGTTTGTGAATTCAACTCCATGTCTGGTCCACACTGACAGCATGAAACTTGCATGCAATTCTTTCTCTCTCACTCACTCACTCACTCACTCACTCACCTTCTCTCCGGCCCTTCCCTACTTGTGTACTCATTTTATCTTGCTCTCTCTCTTCCTCTCTCTCAAAATAAAAATAAAAAATTAACACAAAAAGTTTCACTTACAAAGCTCCTTTTTTCAGAAAGAAGATGAACATAACGGCTCAAGTTTCTCCATATGCAAAGTGGAGCCAACCTGTATTCCACAAGATAATCAATGAATGTTTTAATATTTTCAGACAAATTACTACAAGTGTGTGTATATGAAGATATGTAAATGCATATATATTCACTTTAGTATGTATTGTCTAACACATATATGCACATGTTCCGTGCATATATACACATATTCAGTGAATGCAGAGGTCTGTGCCTAAGGCTTCACCAGAAGGATCTAGAAACCTTTACAATATTACCTTGTAAAATAAAAGTTAGTACTACTTATACTTAATATACAGAGGTACATGCATACATACACACACACAGCGATTTAGTAG
>NW_021880332.1:0-716 GCF_006229205.1 Suricata suricatta
AAAAAAAAAAAAAGGATAGTCCTGAGGGCTAATATATTCATGCTCACAAAGCCCACCAATACCAACATGGAAACACACCTTTGTGATTGGAATATTTTCAAATTTGGGGACTTACATTCAATACATTTGGTTCTATCACAGCTTGCTTTTGATTGACATCAGTCATGCATTCAGAAACTTCTTGATCACTCTGATTGCATTTAGGTATTGTCTTCAGCTACATATTTATCATTTCTTAGAGTAAATTACTTTTAAAGATCGTTAAATTTATTCATATTAATTTAACTTATATTTTTATTTTATCTCAGAAGCTGACCTTATATTCAATTTCTGAAGATACTTATAGTACCTATTTGTTAACCAGATTCTATTTTTACATTTTGAATATGATCTCACCTAGGTTTTTTTCTCTCCTGACTTCTCTGAAGTTTTGTTTTAAATTTTTTGTTTTTCTTTTAAACTTTTATTTTCATCATATTTGAATCATAAGATATGGCATTTTCACCCATTCAGATCCACTTTCTGTGGTTTCATTTTCCCCCAGAGTCAGACTAGCCATTGCCTTTTTCTGTGCTTTCACAGGCCTGAGGCTCTTTGATTCACTAAATTTAGGGTTGTTTCTTGCTAATAGTAGGGGACAGTATCTCATAGATAGTAGTGGAAAGATGATTATACATTACTTTTAAGTTGTGTTTACATTTTCTATATGTTAGGTA
>NW_021880333.1:0-716 GCF_006229205.1 Suricata suricatta
TTGGGACCCAGAGAGCAGTAGGAGCTGGGAGAGAGGCTTTGATGGTGGTGGTAGTTGGGAAGGTGGGGAGGGTCCAAATCTTACCTGACATCATGGGTGTCACGGGAAGGGCTGTGCCTCCAAGCCTCTAAGTTATGTTCACACTCACCTGCAAATATTCTTATAGTAGAAACAGTCTGGTCAGGTTGCCATTATTAAGAGGAATGAAATACTTTCAGTCTACTGTGTCCTTTTCCTCAAGAGGAAGGAACAGGGAAATTTATGCTTAAGCCTGCATGGGTCCGATGCTTAGCCCTTGGATAGGAACGGGGTGGGGTGCCATGACACTCCCATCTGACTGTATCCAGTTAAGGGCTCATTCCGTTAAGCGTCTGGCTCTTGGTTTCAGCTCAGGTCATGATCTCATGATCTCAAGACCTCATGGTTCATGAGTTGAGCACCACACTGGGCTCCGTGCTGCTAGTGTCAGCCTGCTTGGTATTTTCTGTCTCTTGTCACCCACTCTCATCCTTAAAAAGTGAGGTCAGTGTGTTCTTAGAAAATGTAGGGATGCAGTTAGGAAATGGAACGTCCATAGTTCTCTGTTCCTTCTTTGTACTTTGAACCCAAAGTTTGTGAATTATGATATTTTGATGATTGATACAGTTCTTACTCACCACTGTGCTCTCAGTGACTAACAAATGTCTGGCATCCAGCTGGTGTCCAATACCTATTTA
>NW_021880334.1:0-716 GCF_006229205.1 Suricata suricatta
AAAAAATTATAATGTACCCTCACGATCATGATTAATTAATATTTAAGTTCAGGTTGCAAAGAAGACCAAATACGAATGAATCAGATGTTGATTCCCTTCCTTTAAGGCATGCTAAAAAGCACAGCTGTGATGGAGGGCAGGATTGGCATGGATTTAAAATACATCACAGTGTATTAGGATGGCTTCACAATGCGTCCACATTCATGCTGCCAGAGACTAGAGAAGTGGGAATGGGAGGGGGGGCAAATAATTACAAACTGTAGTTCTGTTTATATTTCCATTGTAAAATGAATATTTCCATTTTACTCATATACTTTCATTCCACACCTTGAATATAATAGGGTCAGCACAGGAAAGATTTGGTTATGCACGAAAGACGTATCTTCGTATGTCCTAAAACTGTCATGTACAGGAGATTCTTTGATTAAATCAAAAAAAGAGATTTAGTTCCCAAGTTGTTCCCAAATTTGTCTTTGCCATATTTAGTGGTATTTCACCGCTAACTGCATGAAAGTTACATTCCTGGTTTCCCAGGTTAGGATGGCGCAGATCAAGGAAAGAAGATCGAGAGTCCAAATCTGAAGGAAAAGCTGGAAGTGAAGTCTGGGAATAAACCAGCGTTGGTCTCCGTATCACAGAGAAGTCAGAGGCAGAGGAAACAATGACTGGTCAAAGCAAAGGAAAATATCAAGGTAGATGAGATTCAGCACATGAAG
>NW_021880335.1:0-716 GCF_006229205.1 Suricata suricatta
CACCTCACACCTCACACCCCACACCTCACACCACCTCACACCTCACCCCACACCTCACACCACCTCACACCTCACACCCCACACCTCACACCTCACACCTCACACCCCACACCTCACACCTCACACCACACCTCACACCTCACACCACACCACACCCGGTGGCTTCCAGCTGAAATTCATACGTTGAAATCCCGAGGGCCCAGATGATGGTTGGGAAGCAGGGTCTTTGGGACGTGACCGGGTCGTGAGGACGGCGTCCCGTGAGTGCGGTCTGCGCCCTTTGCCCCCTCCTTCATGTGTGGACCCAGCAGGAAGTCTGACACTGGAGAGGTGCCCTCACCCCGTCCTGCCTGCACCCTGACCTCAGACCCCCAGCCTCCCGAAGCATAAGGGGTAACCTCTGTCGGTTACAAGCCCCGGCGGCGGTACTTTTGCCACGGCCACACACGCAGACGGGGACATTAGCCCACACGTCCGTGGCTCCATCCAGTCTTCACAGGCCCCGACACTGAGCTCCTCTAAGAGGGTGTCAGGTGCAGCTCGGAGAGGCCAACGCCCGGCCCAAGTGCACGCAGCCAGCAGGCGTCCGGGGGAGACCGGCCCGGTCCGAGTCCCCAGCGGGAGGGCCGTGCCAGCGCCGGCCGTTCCCAGCAGCCCCAGCGCCCCCTCCACTCCGAGTGACACTCACGGGCCTGCAGGGATGGGACACAGCTGCC
>NW_021880336.1:0-1517 GCF_006229205.1 Suricata suricatta
CGACTTCAGGTCAGGGCGTGATCTCACGGTTTGTGGGCTCGAGCCCCACATCAGGCTCTGTGCCAACAGCCCCGATCGACCCTTCCAGCCCCAAGGAAAGCAGGATGCACGACAGCCCTGGGGCCCGGAGCCCACGAACCACCACGAGCGCGCCTCCACCAGACTGTAGGTCACTGCCAGTGTCGACGGAGACTGAACCTACGTGCGAGTCCTCGAGCCTCGAGAAGTCAGACTCCTCCCCGGAAAGGGCTGGACCGGGGCCTCCGCGCAACAGTCCTGCACTCAAATGAGGCACCTGGTGCCAGGCCAGCGGTCGCCCCAAGTCTCTGCCCCAGAGAAGCACCGTGGAAGTCTCCAGAAGCTGAGTAAGGGCTTGCCTTCCTCCCTCCATAAAACCAGAGTGAGGTCTTCCTCCTGGAACGCTCTCAGACAGCACGAACCGCCCTTCCACTGGCCGGGACCCCCGCTCCGACGGCCTGGCCCCTCCCACCGACGGCAGCGCTGCTCTGGGGGGCGGGGCTGTGCCTTCTCACCACGGCCTCTCCCCTTCTCTCGGCCTGGGGTTCCTCCTGAGTCCCACGCTGGGCCACGAAGACCCTCAGGCGTCCCTGGGACTGTCCCCACGCCTGACCTCATGGCCAGGAACTGCTCACTCAAGGCCCGTGGGTTGAGGCCACCCGGGTCCACCCTGGGGACCTGCACGGCAGCCCTGAAGGCAAAGAGGGGGCCCGCTCCAACTGGGACCCTGGTTCTGACACAGCTCATGCTCCGGGACTGGGCTCACGCCTAACGCTCCCGCCCGGGTGTGGGTTAGCGCCTCGGGGCCCTGACCGGCCACTGGCCTTCTGGAGGGGACACAGACGCCTGCCACGTACCCGCGTCCTCACCCAGAAAAGCGGCATCCTACCGCGAACCGCCCCCTGTGACCTGCCCTGGCCCATTCTGGACGTCACCCTGAAAAGCAGGCCGCGCCCACGTCCTCACCTTCCAACATGGCCCAGTTCCGCCGCAGGTGGGCGGACACTTTCTCTACTGTGGGGCCTTCAGGGGCAGCAGCCTGAGGGGACAATGGGGCAAGGGCGCTAACTGTGGGGCCACTGCGGGGCCGGGCGGGGGCCGGGCTGCGGGGCCGGGAAACATGCGCTCCAGCCACCTCGCGAACCCCAGCCCGCAATCCTGGCACGACATAGCCATCCTCGCGTCTTGTCGGGATGACGACCCGGGACGTGAGGGCCACCAGCGTCCCCTCCACGTTGGCTGCCACGTGTGGCCGTATCTGAGGAGCCCGGCAGCCCCGACGCGTTCCCGCTGCGGGCATTCCCTTCACCCTCACCCTGTGGAGGAAGGCTCCCCGGAAGTCGGGGCCCCCAAGGCCCTCGGTCAAGGGAACACCCGTAACGGATGGACGGCCTGCACAGCTCGGGGCCGGCCTCGGCTCCTGCTTTCCTCCGCATCCTAGGAGCCTCGGGACGGGCAGGGGCAGCCCCGTTTTCCAGACGGGAGCCCGCTCAGACCAC
>NW_021880337.1:0-716 GCF_006229205.1 Suricata suricatta
CCTGGAACCTGCTTTGGATTCTGTGTCTCTCTGCCCCTCCCCTACTCACACTCTGTCTCTCAAAAAATAAATAAAACTAAAAAATAATAAAAATGAATAAATATGATTTCAAAAAGCTTCAAAACGCTCCTACAGTGTTTAGGATACATGTTGAACTGGTAAGGTCATACATAAAACATGTTGCGCTGGTAAGGTCATAAATAAACCTCAGGAATGTTTCCCATAAAACATGAAATTAAGAAAGTAGTCACATTTGTGGACAGAAGTGGTAGTAATGGGAGGGCCGAGGGTGGCTCCGGGAGTTTGGGCAATGTTCTATATTTGACCTAGATGTTGCTTGGTCATGACTCCGTGAACTCTACATATTTCTTCACTTGTCCATCTGTTCCTAATTACTTATGAGAGAAAAAACAAGTTTTGAAAGAATAATGTTGGGATAAAAAAAGGCATAGCTGATACGTATAAAGTACTGAGAACACTGCCTAATTGCACAACCTCTGAGGGAGATTGTCTGGGTTCAAATCTTAGTTTCTCCACTTTCGCTGTGTGGTTTGGGGCAAGTTACTTTA
Organism: Suricata suricatta; assembly: GCF_006229205.1. Lineage (NCBI taxonomy): Eukaryota > Metazoa > Chordata > Mammalia > Carnivora > Herpestidae > Suricata > Suricata suricatta. The sequence goes on from NW_021880337.1 coordinate 570, forward strand.
ATTTCTTTTGGATTTAATTTCCCATTTGAACAAAGGGGACTGTAATTGTGCCTACATTCTAGTCCGAGATTTAAATGATTAAATGAGCCAATGCATGTAGAAGTGATTAAGATCATCCTGGCACATGGGTGTTACTAGATGTTAACA
>NW_021880338.1:0-716 GCF_006229205.1 Suricata suricatta
CAATCCCAGACTTTAGCCTCTACTACAAAGCTGTCATCATCAAGCCAGTATGGTATTGGCACAAAAACAGACACATAGACCAATGGAATAGAATAGAGAACCCAGAACTGGGCCCACAAATGTACAGCCAATTAATTTTTGTTTCTGTTTTTTTTTAAGCAATCTCTGCACCCAACCCGGGGCTTGGCCCGAGATCAAGGGTTGCATGCTCCATGACTGAGCCAGCCCGCTGCCCCTGGACACAGTCTTCCTCCCTGTGGGGCCGGCAGAGGCACAGCTGTGCCACGAAGCTAAGGAAGCGTAAGCATTGGGGCTCTCATGATTCCAGGGAGTTTCCAGAAGTCACATGGCAATCTGTCATCAAAAATTATGTTTGGGGACACCTGGGTGCCTCAGTCAATTAGGCATCCAACTTCAGTTCCAGGCATGATCTCACAGTTTGTGGTTCGAGCCCCACGTTGGGTTCTGTGCTGACAGCTCAGCGCCTGGAGCCTGCTTCAGATTCTCTCTGTCTGTCTGTCCCTCCCCACTCATGCTCCATTTCTCAAAAAATAAACATTAAGAAAAAATTTTTAAGTTATGTTTAATAATCTCTCAGCTGAAACCTCAATTAGGTCTCTCGTTCCATTAAAAAGAAAGAATTGGACATTACCTGACTTTTTAAAAATACTGTAGTCCTTGACTTCCTGTATACTTAGGTCAATGTTTTGAATTGT
>NW_021880339.1:0-716 GCF_006229205.1 Suricata suricatta
AGGAAACACTTTTAAGATGATGGACATTGCAGGATCATTGAGAGAAACACTTAAGAAAAATTCTTGAGAAGTTTTATGATACACCTTAGTAAGTTTATCGATGTAACTTATTCATAGGGACAGGATCTAGGGGCAGAAAAAGCCACTTTTTTTCTGTGTGAAGTTGGTAGGTAGGTATATGCTTAGTGTTCAAGAGGGAGGGGACATGCAGGGAATATTAGATCTTAAGTGTTTCTTTGAATTTCTACTCATAAAACTACTTTTACAAGATTTTCTTGGGCTTGTCATTCGGTTCAATATTAACAGTTGATGAGATGAACAGGTAGTCATGAAACCCTTTAAGAATGTAGCAGCAGTACATATTTGATATTTATCAGAACTATGTAGGCTAAAGGTCAGGCTTCTGGGCTAACCATGAACATCTTTCTGATTCTATCCCCCCTCAATAGATATTGAGGCTTCTTGATATCTTGATGGGAATATCCCATAAAAAAGCAAATGTGTTTCAAAACAGAATGGAGATACAGTTACAAGAGCCCAGTACTTGATCAGATAAAAGAAGGTAGGGGCCTGAGCATTACCAGGAGAGATTTTCCTTAAGAGTAGTTAAACAGTATGATAACAAATTACAATAAGAGTAATTTAGTGGTGAGAATGAGAATTGGAAGGTTGGTTTATTGAGAGGAGTTTGGTTCTCCTTTCTTGTGACCAGGGAA
>NW_021880340.1:0-716 GCF_006229205.1 Suricata suricatta
AAATAAAAAATGAATCTTAAATGAACAAACCATAAGAGTCAATAAAATTGGTCCAGCATTTCATAATCTGTGACACAGAAATGTAAATGGACTCATCTGTCCACCAAAAACAACTATAAAAGCAGAACTAAATACATCATGTTACTGTTTCAAGGCATTGGGAACCAATCAATGTGGCCAGAAGCCAAGAAGCTACAATCCTTGGGAGAAGGGATGCACAGAGGTGACCCCATGGTCCCCCCAGCTCTTCCCCAAGGCCATGTTCCTATCTGTAGTGCAAGGAAATAGACCTGAGCAGAAAGCAACACTCTTACAATGGAGAAAGAGGAAAAGACTAAAGTGACAGAATAACACAGTGTCTGGGAATCAGGGGCAAAATCCCAGAGTGAAGCGCAGGGGAGAAGGGAGTCCCTCCGTCAGCCCCAGTTACTCACCCCTCCTTCACTGCTGCACGTGGGCAAAATGAGGCTGGTCTGCATTAGAAGCAAATGCCTGCAAAGAAGCTCAAAGGAGAGAGGGGGATGGAAGGTTGGATCCTGGGGGTCGATGTCCACAGAGATTGAACTTTGCTATTACTTTTTATTAGGACTGTTCTGGTTTCTGTTAAGTGTTCTAGTTTCAGAGCCACACAGATCTTGAATCATTGCCCTTTACCTTCAACCTAAGGCCTATTCTTTTCAGTGCATGGTATTGTCCAGAATGAATAGATCATGTTG
>NW_021880341.1:0-716 GCF_006229205.1 Suricata suricatta
CGCAGATTAGGGAGGCAGCAGAAGGTGGCCTGAGGTCACCCATGCTGAACCAGGGTCCGAGTAGTCAGCATGCTGTCAAGGACATACAGCAGAGGCAGGCCATTCACGCGCTCACTGGGCATCCCATGCTGATTCTATCTTAGCAAAGCGATTCATTAATCAATTCCTCTGTCTTTTTTGGAGGGGAGAGATTCCTGATGCCATTAAAAAATTTTTTTAATGTTTTTTAAAATTTATTTTTGAGAGACAGAGAGACACAGCATGAACAGGGGAGGGTCAGAGAGAGAGGGAGATACAGAATCTGCAGCAGGCTCCAGGCTCTGAGCTGTCGGTACAGAGCCCGACACGGGGCTTGAACCCACAAACCGTGAGATCATGACCTGAGCTGAAGCCAGACGCTTAACCAACTGAGCCATCCAGGCATCCCCCTGATGCCATTTAAAAAATAGTTCTCTACAAAGTATTGCTCTCTAGAGTGTTCTGGAGGCTCAGGAGAGCCATGGAAAAGGGAGTTGGCGGGGGGGACCCATTTTGTCTCTGTAGATATCAGCCTCAGCTCAAATTTCTGCCTCTGTTTTCCTGTGCCTATCACCGGACCAAAACATAAAAATAGTTTCTTCTTCCATTTCAGACCAGTCCCACCTGGGGGCATAAGTACTTAAAGAGTTCCCTCTTCAGGGGCTCTTAACTTCTCTGTGCCTCATTTTCTTATCTGT
>NW_021880342.1:0-716 GCF_006229205.1 Suricata suricatta
GGGTGGGGAACAGAGAGGAAAAGGGGTGACCTACTTTAACCCAAGGGAACCCACTGACATTGCCGCCTGCACGGCCCCAACTCTGCATGCCTTAGGACAAGCGCATGCTTTACTTGAGGATTCCATACGCACAAGTCTCTGAGTTTCTCTTCTGCAAGGCAAGAAGGATGGGGCCCCTAAATGACAGATCCATGGGACCAGCCCTGACTTCCCAGTTCCTCAACCTCAACTTGTGTGATCTGCTCTTCTATCCGACATCAACCACCCACTCTGGCATGCTGTCACTACCTCTCCTACTCCTCTAAATCATCTCTGGTTCCCCTAACCCAGCGATTCTTCCACCTTTGACCTCCAACTTGCTCATTATCTATGACCTTGGGTTTTCACTTCCCTCCTCACCCAGCTTCGATCCCACCACTGTCACACATTTACTCTCTTGCAAACACATTTAACTCCCTTACATCCCTGTCTCTTGATCATAAAGCCTAACTCTGCCGTGTATGCCCATAGCTGAAGAGCCATACTCCAACACTTACTAACCGTGGCCGAGGTTACTTACTTCTCCAGGTCTGCTTCTTTTCCTGCAGGGGGAACCACCTTCAGGGGTTGCTTTGTGGATTAGAATGGTGCCTGGTAGGAGGGATTGATTAAAAAACCAAAAAAGTCTCAAATCTCTCAAATTCAAATAGGTCTTAAGCATGAGTTGTCATGCTGCA
>NW_021880343.1:0-716 GCF_006229205.1 Suricata suricatta
TTCATTTGGGCTGTTATGTCAAAAATACCACAGATCGGGTGACTTGTACAGTGGCTGGAAACACGGATCAAGGTGCTTCCTGGTGCTTCTAGGCCACCTTCCCACTGTGTCCTTACACGGCGGGCGGCGGAAGGAGTGAGGAAGCTCCCTGGGGTCTCTCTCCTAAGGACTCTAATTCCATTTATGATTACTGCCCAGAGGGCTCCACCTCCAAACACTATCACGTCCGGGATTAGGGTTCCAAATTTTGGAGGGACACAAACGTTCAGCCTGTAGCAGATCCTAATCCAGTTTGACTGAGGTCCTTACAAAATGGGGAAATCTGGACACAGAGACACACAGAGGAGGAAGATGAAGAGAGCTAGAGAGAAGATGGCCATTTCCAAGCCAAGGGGACAGGTTTGGAAAAGATGCCCCCTTCACGGTGCTTGCACGGAACCAGTGGCTGCCTTTAGCAAACACTGCAATCCTTCGTCTAAACATACCACTTAACAATCTTTGGTTCCCATGAAACTCCTAAGACGTAAGAGTAATTTGCTCTCTCCTTCATGTAAGATGCCCCTCAGCATGGGCGGCGGTGCACCTCTAGGCCTTCCCCTTCCAAGGGACTACAAGCGCACCCCAGGTGAGGTCCAGGCAAGGGTTCCTTTCCCATGATGATGGCTAATTGAAGGTCAACTTGACTGGGCCATGGGGCGCCCAGACATTTGGTTAAA
>NW_021880344.1:0-716 GCF_006229205.1 Suricata suricatta
GAAAAACATTTCTAGACATGTCAAATGTATAGTAACACTCTTATTCAGCTATCCTACTACAGTCTACTCAGAAAAGTTGTGCAGTCCACACACGTTACGTAGAATTGGAATATTCGGACATATTGCTTGAACAATGATATCAAAGTGGCTCCATTCACATCTCTACATCTAATATTTTCTTTATAACTATCCAATTTGAACTTACAAGACCCAGAGGGGGTTTACATATATAACATTAAGTATCAAACTTACATTATAGTTGGTGATAGGTAACATTTGCTAAGTGAGCACCAGACACTTTCTCAGACCTTTACATGGTTTATCTTACAGCCCTCTGAGGCAGGTACTATTGTTAGCTCTCATTAAAGAAAGAAAGAAAGAAAGAAAAGAACAGAGCGGAGGACAGAGTATAATTTGATCAAGGCTGCACATCTAGTAGGTTGTTGAAAAGATACTCAGATTCAGTCTGTCTCCAAAGCCTGCTTTCTTTTTTTTAATTTTTTTTTTAGTGTTTATTTATTCTTGAGAGACAGAGAGAGACAGAGTGTGAGTTGGTGAAGGACAGAGAGAGAGGGAAACGCAGACTCTGAAGCAGGCTCCAGGCTCCGAACTGTCAGCACAGAGCCTGATGTGGGGTTCTAACTCATGAACTGTGAGATCATGACCTGAGCCGAAGTCGGCCACTGAACTGACTGAGCCACCTAGGCACTCCTAAA
>NW_021880345.1:0-716 GCF_006229205.1 Suricata suricatta
GGAAGGATGGATAACTAGGTGGATAAGTGAATGGATGGATGGATGGATGGGTGGGTGGGTGGATGGGTGGATAAGAGAACACATGGATGAATGGATGGGTAAATGGCACCAAGGGGAATAGAGGAAAAGGAACTTCTGCAGAAAAAGAAATCAGGAATCACAATGCACATCTGGCAGTTAGCATATTCATTATTTTTTTAGGTTTATTTATTTTGAGAGAGAGAGCAAGAGTGCATGAGCAGGGGAGGGGCAGAGAGAGAGGGAGAGAGACAAAGAATCCCAAGCAGGCTTGGCACTGTGAGCACAGAGCTCCATGTGGGGCTCAATCTCACAAACCATAAGATCATGACCTGAGCCAAAATCAAGAGTTGGACACTTAAACAACTGAGCCACCTAGGTGCCCCTAGTATTGCTTCTTAAAAGGAGAAGGACAGAGGAAGGAGAGATGTTCCACTAAGGAAGCAATAGCAAAAGTTTGAGAGGCAGAGGAAGCCGCCCAGACAGAGCTGGAATGTCTGCTCAGGCAGAGCAGGAGAGAAGGGGCGTCACCTGAACTGGCAGTAACATAGCCAGGGAAGAGAGAGATGCCCTGAAAAGTGGAACCAAGAGGGGATCCTAGGTAGTTCAGTAGGCTAAGTGTCCAACTCTTGATTTCAGCTCAGGTCATGATCTCATGGTTTGTGAGTCGAGCCCTACATCAGGCTCTGCCCTGACAG
>NW_021880346.1:0-716 GCF_006229205.1 Suricata suricatta
AGGAGCATTACATTATGATAAAGAGATCAATTCAACAGGAAGATATAACAATCATAAATATCTAGGCACTCAACACTGGAACACCTAAATACATAAAGCAAATAAATATCAATGGACATAAAGAGAGAAATTGATGGTAACACAATACAAGTACTTTAATACCCCAGTTATATCAGTGGATAAATCATCCAAACAAAAAATCAATAAGGAGACAGCGCCTTTGAATGACATGTTAGACCAGATGGACCTAGCAGATATACAAAGCACATTCCATCCCAAACCAGAAGAGTGTACATTATTTTCAAGTGCACATGGAACATTCTCCAGAATATATCATGTTGGGCCAATAAAGCCTCAATAAACCTAAAAAGAGTGAAATCATACCATATGTCTTTATTGACTATGACAATATGAAACTAGAAATAAATCACAAGGAAAAAAACCCCACAAACATGTGAAGGCTAAACAATATGATACTAAACAGCAAATTGGTAGTCAACAAATTAATCAAATAAAATTTTTTAAATGGAAACAAATAAAAATAAAAGCACAATATTCCAAAATCTCTGGGACACCAAGAAAGCAGTCTAGGAGGGAAATATATAGCAATACAGGTCTACCTCAAGAAATGAGAAAAAGCTCAGATAATCAACTCTTACACCTAAGAGAACTGAAAAAAGAACAAACAAAGCCTAAAGGGAGTAGAAAGAAGGAAA
>NW_021880347.1:0-1517 GCF_006229205.1 Suricata suricatta
ATAAGTTACTATTACATCAGTGTATCTCATACTCCTTAGTGTCTTCAAAAGTGGAGAAGTACAGTATGTTGCAGTTGATTCTTCTTAGTCTTTTGGGCCACGTGGAAATTACTTTTTATGTGTGTGTAGTATATTTTGCATTTCCTGTAGGGCTCTTACTTTGCAGTTACACTTAGAAATGTTTACCTTAAAAAAGAAAGGGAAAAAAAATTAAAAAAGGGCTCAATAGGTAGAACATGTGATTCTTAACCTCAGATTTGTGAGTTGGGAGTCCCATGTTGGGCATAGAGATTACTTAAGGGAAAAAAAATTGTTTAAAGTTTATTTATTTATTTTGAGAGAGAGAGCAAGAAGGGAAGGGGCAGAGACAGAGGGAGAGAGAGAATCCCAAGCAGACTCCATGCTGTCAGCACAGAGCCCATCACAGGTCTCAGTCTCCTGAACCATGAGATCATGACTGAGCCAAGATCAAGAGTCAGATGCTTAACTAACTAAGCCACCCAGGTGCTCCAAAATAAAAAGAATTTTAAAAAGATGAAAAAAAAAGGGAAATATGCTTCTTTCCTCAGGTGTAAAGAAATGGTCACCTATACTTTCTCTTCTTGTTTTTGTGGCTTCATGTTTCAGATTTCAATCTTTAGTACACTTGGAGTTTATTTTGGGTATGGTATCATGTGCGAAGATACATACATATGTAGATATAGATACAAATATACACACATATATATGTATTAATTCCCCAGAAAGGTAGCTATTTTACCTTCATTTATTGAATAATCCATTTCTTCCCACTTACTTGAAATGCTGATAGTAATAATTACTAAATACTTTTACATGTTGGTTCAGTGTCTGAGGAAAAACACACTTCAATGTTGGTTTCAGAAACAACTTTAAAAATAGAGTATTTGAACATTAATTTTATGTATCATGGTCATTTTAGAGAATAAATTTATTAAATTGTGCTTCATATATTTTTACATGTTGTGAGATATTTTTGGTTATTTTAGATTGTAATTAAGCCAAGCTCTTTGAGCAGGATGAAGACTATCTTCACACAGGAAATTTTTACTGAGCAGGTACGTCTTTTAACTTTATTCTTAGGTACTTCCTTAACTTTGTTTTACAGCATTGATTTGGGGAAAACTTCCATATCTCATTTTAAGAGTATACTATAGTCTTTTAGTTTCCAGTGATGGTTTATTTAATCTCTGAAACTTCTGTAAAGAATAATCCCATTTAAAGTTTACCTTTTTTTGAGAGAGAGAGAAGGGTGGGGAAGGGCAAGAGAGAGAGTGAAAGGGAAAGAGAATCCTAGCAAGGAGCTGATGGGAGTTTCAATCCCACAACTGTGAGTTCATGACCTGTTCTGAAATCAAGAGGGGGATGTTTAACTGCCTGAGCCTCCCAGGCTCTCCTGAAGTTTACTTTTAAAGCTCTATGCTACAGGGCGCCTGGGTGGCTCAGTTGGTTAAGCGTCCGACTTTGGCTCAGTTCATGATCTCACAGTTTGTGAGTTG
>NW_021880348.1:0-716 GCF_006229205.1 Suricata suricatta
TTTGGTTTATTTTTGTATATGGTGTAAAAAAAGTGTTGCCATCTAGCTTTCCCAACACCACCTGTTCTTGAGGGTAATGACCTTACGAAGAGGAGTTCCTGTGTGGCCTGCAGTGTAGTGTCCCCTGTCCCAGGAGTGTCTCTAGTGTGTGCCCTGGGAGTTCTGCTGCTGTGTCCTGGCCCCTTTACCCTTCAGCCAGACATCTGCAGAGGCTCTCTGCCGGTTGTGGGCAGTGTTTGGTCCTCGGCCCAAATGCGGTGCATTTTCACTAGGTGTGCCCTGTTCTCTTTGTGAAATGGGACTTCCCACCGCCACTGCTAGAACCAAGGCCTTGCAAAAGTCCCAGGTCAGGAGATGCAGGGCAAGCAGGGGTTTGGGCCCATCTCGTGGGGGAGGGGGCCCCCTCTGCCCTGGGACTGAAGCACGTGAGAGTGGGAGGGGTGGTTGTACTGGGGCGTGAGGGGCTGGGCTTGGTGTAATCGAGTTAGGTGCAGAGTGCCAGTGCTGCACTGGCTCCTACACGCGGTCCTGTGCTTATGCTGAAGGGTGGGGACAGGTGACATGGTGCTGGCCAGCTCAAGCTCTGAGGTGAGCAACTAACGTCCCCACTCTGTGCCTCTGGTGCTCTTCAGATCACTTTCCATGCTGTCCTTGTGGTGTTTGGCTTCTTCTCTCCCAAGAACAATGCGAGGATCTTTGGTCTGTATCCTAGCCCC
>NW_021880349.1:0-716 GCF_006229205.1 Suricata suricatta
TATATATATATGTATATATATGTATATATATGTATATGTATATATATATGTATATATATGTATATATATGTATATGTATATGTATATATATGTACACACACACATACATGGAATACTACATGACAATGAGAAAGAATGAAATCTGGCCATTTGTAGCAAAGTGGATGTACCTCGAGGGTGTCATGCTAAGCGAAATAAGTCAGGCAGAGAAGGACAGATACCCTATGTTTGCATTCATAGGTCTAACAGAAGAACAGGAGAGACCTAATGGAGACCATGGGGGAGGAGAAGGGGGAAAGAGAGTTGGGGAGAGAGAGGGACACAAAACCTGAGAGACTGTTGAATAGTGAAAGCCAACTGAGGGTTGAAGGGGGGGGAAGAGGTGGGGGTAATGGAGGAGGGCACTTGTGGGGAAGAGCACTGGGTGTTCTATGGAAGCCAATTTGTCAATAAACTATTTAAATTTTAAAAAATTTAAAAATTAAAAAAAAAATAGTATCCATGTGAACCCAGCAAGACATTAAAAAAAATCATTCACCATGATCAATTGGGATTTATTCAATATTTATCAGTATTTGCAAATCTGTCAATGTGATACACATTAATAAAACAAAGTAGAAGAACCATATGGTCATTTCCAGAGATGCAGAAAAGGAATTTGACAAGTCCAACCTTCATTCATGATAAAAACACTCAACAAAGTACAAAGTAGGTTT
>NW_021880350.1:0-716 GCF_006229205.1 Suricata suricatta
CCACCTTTAAAACTCTTTATAATAATTTATTTTCATGACATCAGGGTTTTTGCTTGAGCAACACTATTCAAATGTATTTCCATGGTAACAGGATAAAAAAAATTAAATAGGTTAGTTAAATCTTATTATCCTGATTATTAAAAGAAAATAGCTACTTATGTATCTCTGGGCATTCCAATTTTTGGTATCTTTTTTCCCTTTAGAAATACCTATACTTCATTAATTTGGATGATATTAAGTGTCAATATGTCATAGTTCAGGGTGAGTGAAATTCTTCTAGCCAGGTCTTAAATCAATGGTACAGTAAATAGGTTGAGAAAACAAGACTGTAGAAAGAATGTTTCAAAGAATAAGGAGAATACGGATTTTGACTATTCACTCATTGTCTACTCAGAAGTAATTTGGAATCATATTTGCATTAAATAACTCAGTGGTTACAAGGTTTTTCTATTTCACCTATTAATGAGGGACACTTTATTCAGCAAATATGTGTTGACAGTCTATCTTGTCCCAAGAGCTGTGACTGGCATATCAGAATGAATCCATCTTGGAAGAACTCAAAGTCTATTGACATAAAAGGGAGGACATAAGTCACAATAAAAATAGTTAATGTTCTTGAATGTGTATCAACAAAATATGTATGTTACTGTTTATAGAAGTCAAAAAAGCCTTGAGTATTTGGGATGTGACATTTTAGTTGGATTTTGAGGGGAGGA
>NW_021880351.1:0-716 GCF_006229205.1 Suricata suricatta
TCTCTCTCTCTCTCTCTCAAAAATCAATAAAAACATTTAAAAATTTTTTAAAAAGTGAGAGATTATTTTTTATTCATATACATACACCAATAAATACACCTTTCTCTCTCTCTCTATATATATATCTATATGTACATATATATGCACACATTATTGAGGTAATTTTTTTATTGAGGTAATTTAAATCCACTAAAACATACAGATTTTTTAAAAAAGTAGGCTCCATGCGCGGCGTGGAGCCCAACATGGGGCTTAAACTCACTACCCTGAGATCAAGACCCGAGAGCTGAGATCAAGATCTGGATGCTTAGGGGTGCCTCGCTGGTTCAGTCGGAAGAGCATGCGACTCTTGATCTTGGGGTTGTGAGTTCGAGCCCTACATCATAGAGGCTACTTAAAAATAAAATCTTTAGGGGCACCTGGGTGGCTCAGTCGGTTGAGTGTCTGACTTTAGCTCAGGTCATGTTCTTGTGAGTTCAAGCCCCACAACAGGCTCACTGCTGTCAGCCTATCAGTGCAGAGCCTCCTTGGATCCTGTGTTCCCCTCTCTGCCCTTCCCCTGCTTGCACTCTCCCCAAAATAAATAAATATTCTTAAAAAATCTTTAGAGGCACTTGGCTGTCTCAGTCAGTAGAGTATATGACTTTTAATCTCAAGGTTGTGAGTTCCAGCCTCATGCTGGGCAGGCAGCCCACTTTAAGAAAATAATAATTTTT
>NW_021880352.1:0-716 GCF_006229205.1 Suricata suricatta
CTGAAGTTACAGTGTTAGACTTGGTTTGGTTTGATTTTGTTAAATGTGGCAGTTGTCCCTTATTAGAGCTTCTTAAATCCAGATTGTTAGGACTCATCATACTTTTGCATATATTCACAGATAATTTGGCCTATAACTTTTTTACACCATACTGGTTAGGTGTTTGCATCAATTTTAATCTCTTAAAAATAAAGGCAGATAGACCCTCTTTTCCTATTATCAGGAAAAATTTGTAAATGATTTCAATTTTGTCATTTAATATTTGATAAAACTTAAGCATTCTAGCTCTGAATTTTAAATACTACAAATGCAGAAGTGTCTTGTAATAGATGATCTAACATCATTCATGTGGCTATTTGGACACATTAACAAAAGTGAAATGTGTAAGTAATTACACTCATAGATATTGATCAGTCTATATTTTACAGCATTGTAATAAATACTTTTTACATCACAAAACTAAAAGAAAGTCATGTGAATATGCAAAGAGCCGACCTATGTTCCTTCTACTTATGAACATAGATAGGCCTCTCGCTTATAGGAAGAAAACACCCCTTTGTTGATGACTTTTAGTGGTAGGATAAGAAATCGCTAGAAGTAGGGCTGAATTATTCTCCACCATCTCTAAGCTGCTCAACAGCAAGGGAATACCTTGGGTTATGTTAGATTTCAACTGGTCATAGTAATGAATCCCATTATTCATCTCCTAGCAAATC
>NW_021880353.1:0-716 GCF_006229205.1 Suricata suricatta
AATGGGAGAGATGCTCTCACCAAGAGAAGTACAATAACCACTGATGTATTCTCTCTTTCCAGAGCTCCTAAGTAGCTGCATCAGTATTTCCTATGATTGAATGCAGAGTGTCAGAAAAGAGCTGTCACTGTCAGAGTTTTATATTTATTTTGAGCAAAACAAAGGAATTTAGGGATTGACCTAGTGTATTAGAATCTCCAGTTATTCCATTCAGGCATGTGGTAAACTTCAAAGGAAACTTGTGATCATTTAGAAGCTGACATTTGTTTTTCCTGTGTTCCCAGTCTCCGCTATAATTTGCTGCCTCTAAACAAAGTAGTAAACAGTGTTAAACTTAAGGTTAGGGCACAGAAGAAGTGTCCTTCCCATTAAAATAAAAGCTACATATCAAAAGTTGGTAGGCAGTACTGTTAGTTGCAGGGAAATTTATTGGGAAAAGATTGAAACTGCTTTTATGAATAGAACATTGAGAAAAACAATATCAACAGAAATAAAATCTGCCATGGTCATAATGTTCTTAACTTACAACTTAAATCAGGTTAATACCTGTAGGACTTTGGTCCAAACCAGTATGTCAGATAGTCATGTCAAGGGCCAACTTCTCCATTGATTTTTTATTTAATACTACTTTTTGACTGCCGGTACTTCAGTGTTGGTCATATTTGAGTATCCTCATCAGATATAAATATTGGTGGCTCTATTCTCATCAATCTCCC
>NW_021880354.1:0-716 GCF_006229205.1 Suricata suricatta
GTGTAGTCACACGGGGCCCGAATCCAGGGTCGGGATCCCGGTCCTGCCTGCCCGCCTCTGCCGCCAAATCACAGAATGAACCCAGGGACCACGTAAGGCAGCGTCTCCTGCCGCCGTCCCCTGCCCACGCCCAGAGCGGCACGTGGAGGACACAGAGGAAAGCCTCGCTGGCGCCCTGGTTGGCTCAGGGGTCTCCAGGCACCAACCACGAGGCCGGAACTCTCAACCGGCACCTGCGGTTCTGGGGGCCGAGTCTCACCTTGAAATTGAGGCTTGACCTCCCAGGAGCAGGAGGCAAACCCTCCGAACACGTGGCCATCGTGGTCCTCGAGCAGCAGCACGCAGGGGCCCTGGTGCGTGATGCGCCCGCACAGCTGGGCAAAGCTGTGCCCGTGGAGCTTGGAGGAGAAGAGCAGGCGCCAGCGGCACCGCCACTCCCGGGGCAGCTGGGCGGTGACGTAGGTGACCGACAGCACGTCCAAGAGGCTCTCGAACCCTGTGTCCTGGTCCACGTGTCGCTCAGGGACCAGGGCAGCCAGGTCGGGGGGCGAGCGCAGGAGGGGGAAGCCTCTGCAGACGACCACGCTCAGGAAGGTGGCCACGTGGGGGGCCCGGAACACCCAGGCCTCGAGCAGAGCTCGGTCACAGTCACAGTCCAGCTGCTTCTCGCTGCCTGGGGGTGGGAGAGAGACAATCCGTGGGGCCATCCCGTCACC
>NW_021880355.1:0-716 GCF_006229205.1 Suricata suricatta
AGAAGTCAAACTATGAAGCACTTTATAGTCTGCACCCTAAACAGGCAGAGACTCCTATTCCTACAGAGCAAGGTTGTCCCAGTTGGGCAGAGCTTAGGGTAACAGCTCCGTTCTCCACTAGATGGCGCTGCTTAGCTCCTGGAGTGGAGCCTGTAGGTGTGTATGCACAGGCGCAGAAGGGGTGAAAAATGGTGTCCTCCGGCTCCACAGCTTTTGGAACTCTGTTCTCCCGGATCAGCAATCTCACACCCATCGTTTGTCTCCGGCTTCCATCCTCTCCCTGCTTTTACACTGTTCGTGACCAAGCCGTCAGATTGCCAGACGTCACAACCCTCCTGAGTTTTATCTCCGATGCGGTAGGGTTTTCGGACCCCTCACTTCTGAGGAACGGCGGCTTTGACCCGTCCTGACCCTCTGGGGGAGGTTCTTACCGAGCAATGGCCGGGTGCTGGCTGCACATAGGAACGTTTGCTGATGCCCAGAGACTGCAGCTGGGTGCCAGTCCACCCCAGAAAAATTCACACAATTATGTAGCAGCAGGGTTTGAGTGACTATGGAAAATCACAACACACACCTGGCACCAGGCTTCACCCTTAACATCCTTGTTCCAGCACCAGCGAATGTGGTTGTTCTCCAGGGTGTGCTGGGACCTGTGTCTGTGGGGTGGCCTCACAGCCTGTACCAAATGTCGTCCCTGCGGGGGAACCGCCTCTCCC
>NW_021880356.1:0-716 GCF_006229205.1 Suricata suricatta
CCCGAATCTCAAGGGGCTGAACCAGCCTTGAGCTAGAGGGAAATGAATCATGAGAAAATGCTGCGATGTGGGCACAAATGAGCACTCAGTGCACAGCAAGACCGAATTATCCCCTGAGGTCGGTGGGACCCTTGTTTTAGGTCGAAAAGACCCAGAACCTAGTCAGGCTCCGGTGTCAGAGAGCAGACGCCATGCGCCCGCCGTGGGGTGCATCAAGGGCTGGTGCGGTCGTATCGGATAATCACATTACGTGACAGTGACGGAAAACGCTACACGCAGGCGTTCGCTCACAGAATGTGACTTGTACTTTAGGTCAACAAGAGAGTCAAAAGTCGGCCCCAGGCCCTGGTCTGGGGCTGTTCCTGTGTGGGCACGAATGAGACGGGCATTTTGTCTCTAGTAAAACATCATCTTCTCGTAATGTTTCAACACGGTAGTCATGTCTAAATTTCTGAAAATGAAGCCATGAATCAGCACAGTGTTATTTTTTCCTGCAAAATACATTTCCCAAATTTTCCTGAAAAATCTTCAACGTTTTTCTTCCTTTTCTAATAGGACCTATTTCTTTGCCCAGCGTTTCCCATGACGCTCCGCTTCAGGTCCCTGAGGGCTTGGCTTCTGCGAGGTAGGTCAGGACGCCCTGCCCGCCACCTTGAGATGACGTTTGTGCACAATGAAGCGCACAGACTGTGACGACTCGATAAACCAATATTGCT
>NW_021880357.1:0-716 GCF_006229205.1 Suricata suricatta
AAAATGAGTTTATTTCTTAACTTCTTTTTGCCTCAGTTTCCTTATCTTAAAACAGGGTTGGTGTTTATTAAATGATTTAATTTAAGAGATATGCTTAGGCTGGTGTACAACACACAGTGTATCCATATAAATACTAATCAATCTTGTTAAAGAAAACAGTTGATTAAATCAAAAGTGCTTTGACCACAGAAAACAATGGCATTGACTATTGCTGTAATCCTCTCTGCATTAATAATCTTAGTGGAGGTCTGTTCATCTTGCAATTGGGGGGAATATTACTTAACACAATATTTTAAAATGAGCTGAACATTCAAAGAGCAGAAAAAATAGATTCATTTCCTTGTGATTAAAATATCTTAAAACACATTTCCAAACTTACTGTTCAATGATGAGCATATAGGTAGTTTTTAAATGAGCTCAAATATATTCACAGCTTAAAATAACACTTTTTTTAAAAACATACAGGGATGCTACTATTAAATTTATTCTTATAAACAGTATCTAACCAAATAGATTTGGTAATTTCTATGATAACTTCTCATTATTCAAATATTGGATTCCAACATTTACTTTAATTTAATAAAAAATTTTCTCTTTAGATTTTTAATTCCTATTTGCCTATTCCAAAAGTGTTATTTCAGCCTCCCTCTCTCACTGAATGCTGTAGTCAACATTCAAATAATCAAACAGAAGTCTAGGGCTTATCTTACATATTA
>NW_021880358.1:0-1517 GCF_006229205.1 Suricata suricatta
GTAGTTAACAGGTGAATAGTTTCTTACCGTGGAGGTAACACTATATGAGAAGCACTTCCCAGATAGGACTTTTCCTCTCTTCACCGCGAGAGTTAGGTACAGTATCCCTGGGGAGACTGAGGCTCAGAGAAGTTAAATAACTTGACAGGTCACATAGAATTAGATAGAATTACATTAAATTTTTAATTTTAATCCAGGGCTACCTGGTCGCAAAGCCATTTCGTCTATACCGACTCAGTTCGCTGAAGAGAGTTAATCTGGGGTCTAAGTACTACAGTGTACTTAGGGTGTCAGTAAGCACCCATAGTACTCCTAATACTTTGGTCAGATGTAGGGATTGCCCATTTGCTTTGAGTGTTTCATAGATTGTCCTTGCCTGGTGGAACTTTTCAACTGTATCAAAGAGCAACATTTTGATATAATGCTCACCTTTAGTGCAGAGAAATGATACCAGCCTTCCGAGCTTTCCTGAAGAGGCAGGATAAGACCATTGTTACCAAAATGCTGAGGTAAGTTCTGAGGGAAAGCCCAGCGGGGGTGCCCCGAGTACAGGGCACTCTTTGACCTTCAGAAAGTGACCACCATTCCCTTTCTATGCCTCCTACAGCCTCCCGGAGTTGCTTTTATTCCCATCCAGAAGATTTGAAGAATATATTAATCTTCTCTATGCCCTGAGGCTTCATACTCCTGCAGAACATGTTGACCGTGGGGACTTGACCGCTGCAATTGACCAACTCAAAAGATACAAAAGTTATATAGACCAGGTTGGTTGCTGATAAGAGTTTGTGTCCTTGAAAAATGTTATAATGCTTTGTGGTTCTGACTCAAAGATCCTGAAATAGCTTCTCCTTTGGTGGTGTTCTTTACTTCAAAGCCTTTCCTCCTTTTCATGTGAAATCATCGGGTTCAGTGATTTGGAGCACCAAGGGCATCTATTCTAAGCCAAACAACATGAGACAGAATATTTTCAGATATCTGTATAAGTGTAATAGAACTTTTATTAATAGCAAAGTTTGAAGACTTGGACATTTGGATTGATTTTTCTAGATAACTAAAAGGGAAAAAAAGCGAAATTTTTTGTTTCTGAAGGTACTTCTTACTGTGTTAATTAAGTTTTCTGACTCAGTGAGTCTAGCAATCATAATTATTCTCTGAATGAATTCAACGTCTTGGAGGACAGACCGTCATCCTGAAAACACTGCTGTGACGGGCATGTTGCACGGGCTCCAGGCTGCACGGAAACTGGGGACACGTTGTGCCCTGAGGATACTTTCTGAATACAGTGCTCTCGCTTGTGTCTTTGTTTTAAAACACTGGGGACACAATGGGGCACCTGGCTGACTCAGTTGGGTGAATGGCCCACGCTTGATTTCAGCTCAAGTCATGATCCCAGGGTCCTGGGATCGAGCCCCATGTCAGGCTCTGCGTTGAGCATGGAGCCTGCTTAAGGTCATCTTTCTCTCTCCCTTTTCTCCTCCTCCCTGCTTGCATTTTCTCTCTCTCTCTCTCTCTCTCTC
>NW_021880359.1:0-716 GCF_006229205.1 Suricata suricatta
ATGTTTTCTTCTGTTGCTTTTGGTGACATATCTAAGAGGGTGTTGCCTAATTTAAGGTCAAAAGGATTTCCATCTCTGTTTCCTCTACAAGTTTTATAATTTTTTCCTCTTATGTTTAGGTCTTTGATCCATTTTGAGTTAATTTTTGTATGTGGTGTGAGGTAGGAGTCCAACTGCACTGTTTTGCACGTGGCTGCCCGGGTCCCAGCACCTTTTACTGTAAAGGCTATGCTTCCTCCTGTGGGATTGTCTGGGCACTCTTACTGCAGATTGATTGTATGTGTCAGAGTTTCTTTCTGGGCCTTGAATTCTATGCCATCGGTCTCTGTCTGTCGTTAGCCACACTCTTGACTGCTGTAGCTGCGTCATCATGCTGTTGCTCTCTGATGAATGGTTTCTGTCAGTGTGATTTCTGTGAAGTACTGATGGTGACACACTAACTGGGGACTTTGGCCCAACAACCCCTTAATGTATGTAATCGTAATACGGCCCCACTTAGGCAAGGATGTTCAGTTCTAAATTTGTCTTTAGTAACTCCCTAATTCCCTGTTTGCGTCTTCACACATGCCCTGGTAACTGCGGCCTTTTCTTCTTGTAACCAGATTGTGCATGATCCCCGTGCACCCTCTGCACCACTTCGGGGGGGCCGAGTCCCGGGGGGTGCTACTCATCCCCACTGTTCAATTTGCCACTATCACATTTCTCTTTCCAAGACA
>NW_021880360.1:0-716 GCF_006229205.1 Suricata suricatta
AATCAGATACTGTGAAATATTTGATACCAAGTAGATGGATTACAACTTTCAGTATATTTATCTTGTACACAAAACAAGGTATTGTACCAGTAAAGGAAATTAAGTCAATCTAGCAGGAGCTGTGTTTCTATGCACTCACTCTAGTTTTTAAATACACACACACCCTTCCACCCCCACCAAATCTTTGCTCGTGGCTCTGTCTCAGACACTTGAAGATTTTTGTGTCTTGCAACAGAAGCTAGTCTTTCCAGAGTATGTGGTAGTGTTTTTAGACCAGCTCTTTTCCCTAGAAATACCCAGCGATGGCAAAGTGCCTGGACCCTGAAGTACTCACTGAAAAAGTGGTTACATGCTTGCTAGAGGATTTTTAGAAGCTAACAATCACAGCAACTGTTGTAGAAAAACATGTAAGAAGAGACCAAGTAAAGCATAAAATAACTCATCGGATTAAGTATTATTGCATTTTGTTAGTTTTAAATTTAGCCTTCTCTGATGTTTCCTTACCGTCATCAGCGTCATCCCTAACATTTTTGAACATCATGTGTGCTAAGTGCCTTTACTCCTTCTAACAACTCAGTTATGATCATCTTAAAATGCAGAAACTGAGGTTTAGAACAAATTGCCCGAGGTCACATATATTTTTAAGAATTTTGTGTGGAGGCGCCTGGGTGGCTCAGTTGGTTAGGTGTCGGGCTTCAGCTCAGGTCATGATCTCA
>NW_021880361.1:0-716 GCF_006229205.1 Suricata suricatta
ATGCCTGAAGGAGTCTGGTGTGGAATAGCTCTCCCTCTCTCCTGAAGGGTTCCACATTTAAGTAAAGAAAATTGTTTGCTTTGAACAGATGCCTAAATACTGCCTAATATCAGGAGATCATACTAAGAGTATGTAACCTCCAGGACAATGATTTCAGAATATCTCTGATATTCCTCTAGTTGAAAGTAGAGTAGCCTCTCTGAGTGAGTGCCTTTCTGTCCCTGATAGCGCAAATGCAGCATGGCTTGGTGCCTGGTAGACAGGCAGACACTGGTTTCCGTAATGTTGGGGACTTTGCAATTAACCTTAAATGACATTTGCAGATGTTTGAAGTGATTTCTATCTCTCTCCTTTGTCTTTATTAAAATTTTTTTCATGTTTATTTATTTGTGAGAGTGAGAGAGAGAGTGAGCACGAGTGGGGGAGGGACAGAGAGAGAGAGGGAGACACAGAATCTGAAACAGGCTCCAGGCTCCGAGCTGTCAGCCCAGAGCTCTATAAGGGGCTCAGACTTGGGAACGGTGAGATCATGACCTAGGCTGTAGCTGGATGCTTAAATGACTGACTCACCTAGAGGCCCCAATCTCTCTCCTTGTTCTAAATGTCATTTACCTTTCACTCTCTTAATATGCCCATTAATTTTCATCACCAAAGTGGAATATTCTGTACTTCTGATTTTATCCACATGCTTTGAACTCTTTGAAGGAGAAAGAGAA
>NW_021880362.1:0-716 GCF_006229205.1 Suricata suricatta
ATGCCTGAAGGAGTCTGGTGTGGAATAGCTCTCCCTCTCTCCTGAAGGGTTCCACATTTAAGTAAAGAAAATTGTTTGCTTTGAACAGATGCCTAAATACTGCCTAATATCAGGAGATCATACTAAGAGTATGTAACCTCCAGGACAATGATTTCAGAATATCTCTGATATTCCTCTGGTTGAAAGTAGAGTAGCCTCTCTGAGTGAGTGCCTTTCTGTCCCTGACAGCGCAAATGCAGCATGGCTTGGTGCCTGGTAGACAGGCAGACACTGGTTTCAGTAATGTTGGGGACTTTGCAATTAACCTTAAATGACATTTGCAGATGTTTGAAGTGATTTCTATCTCTCTCCTTTGTCTTTATTAAAATTTTTTTCATGTTAATTTATTTGTGAGAGTGAGAGAGAGAGTGAGCACGAGTGGGGGAGGGACAGAGAGAGAGAGGGAGACACAGAATCTGAAACAGGCTCCAGGCTCCGAGCTGTCAGCCCAGAGCTCTATAAGGGGCTCAGACTTGGGAACGGTGAGATCATGACCTAGGCTGTAGCTGGATGCTTAAATGACTGACTCACCTAGAGGCCCCAATCTCTCTCCTTGTTCTAAATGTCATTTACCTTTCACTCTCTAAATATGCCCATTAATTTTCATCACCAAAGTGGAATATTCTGTACTTCTGATTTTATCCACATGCTTTGAACTCTTTGAAGGAGAAAGAGAA
>NW_021880363.1:0-716 GCF_006229205.1 Suricata suricatta
CCACCTTTAAAACTCTTTATAATAATTTATTTTCATGACATCAGGGTTTTTGCTTGAGCAACACTATTCAAATGTATTTCCATGGTAACAGGATAAAAAAAATTAAATAGGTTAGTTAAATTTTATTATCCTGATTATTAAAAGAAAATAGCTACTTATGTATCTCTGGGCATTCCAATTTTTGGTATCTTTTTTCCCTTTAGAAATACCTATACTTCATTAATTTGGATGATATTAAGTGTCAATATGTCATAGTTCAGGGTGAGTGAAATTCTTCTAGCCAGGTCTTAAATCAATGGTACAGTAAATAGGTTGAGAAAACAAGACTGTAGAAAGAATGTTTCAAAGAATAAGGAGAATACGGATTTTGACTATTCACTCATTGTCTACTCAGAAGTAATTTGGAATCATATTTGCATTAAATAACTCAGTGGTTACAAGGTTTTTCTGTTTCACCTATTAATGAGGGACACTTTATTCAGCAAATATGTGTTGACAGTCTATCTTGTCCCAAGAACTGTGACTGGCATATCAGAATGAATCCATCTTGGAAGAACTCAAAGTCTATTGACATAAAAGGGAGGACATAAGTCACAATAAAAATAGTTAATGTTCTTGAATGTGTATCAACAAAATATGTATGTTACTGTTTATAGAAGTCAAAAAAGCCTTGAGTATTTGGGATGTGACATTTTAGTTGGATTTTGAGGGGAGGA
>NW_021880364.1:0-716 GCF_006229205.1 Suricata suricatta
TTTCACAAAGTCCCCAGGGGATCTGACTTCCAGCGACCCAAGCTTCCCACAGCCCCCCGGGGAGGCACTATGACAAACAGGAACTTACGCCATCGGCTAGACCCCCAGCTACATGTTAGCACACCAATGACTTTGATTCTCCCTGACCATCATTGAGAGGGCCTGATTTTACTTGGGTGTCCTAGGTTATGCAGGTGAACACAAATCCCGAAGAGTCTGGGAACATTATCTTGTCTCCTATCACCCAAAGATGAACCCCTTTCCCCAAAAGATGAAAAGGAGAGAGATGGGGGAAGGCTGCACATCATCTTTGGTATGTGATTTGTTCTGTGATTGTGAAAGAAAACTGACCTCAAACTCCCCAAGGATCAAATGCAAAAATAAACTTTCCGATGACCTCCTGTACACAGAAACAGCTTGTTGTCCCTGTTGAGAACCTCAAACTTCCAAAGTGCTGGGAAAACACAGCAGGAAAAGCTGGGGATAACCTCACTCCAGGCTGTGCTCCTGCAGGGCACTAAGAAACCCCGGGTCAGGCGG
Source organism: Suricata suricatta (assembly GCF_006229205.1). Lineage (NCBI taxonomy): Eukaryota > Metazoa > Chordata > Mammalia > Carnivora > Herpestidae > Suricata > Suricata suricatta. The sequence goes on from NW_021880364.1 coordinate 541, forward strand.
GTCCTCCCAAGCCTACCTCAGCAATGCAGAGACGTCTGTCCCTCAGACAGGCTGTGGTACTCACGGAAGGTCCTTACGGTGTCGCTGGGCTGGCTGCGGGGGCTGGGGCCGTGGGGATTCATGGCCCTCACGGCAAACTGATAGTTGGTATCTGGATCAAGGCCCTTGATAACCAT
>NW_021880365.1:0-716 GCF_006229205.1 Suricata suricatta
TTATGGAAATTTCTTCGCAGATGGAGGAAGGCTAAACACAGATGACACATTTTAAAAATGCTAATATGGCCAAGATAGAGAAATCTAAGAGGCACAAACAGCTCAGAGAAAGCAAGGTGACTGGGTTGGAAAAATCAAGAAAAGATTTAAGGAGCTGACGTTCTCTGAGACGGGTGTTGGAGGGTGACTAAGCTCCAACTCTGAGATGGGTGGAGCTCGGACAGAAGGGCTAAAGAAGGAATGTCTAGACGAAGTTCGGGGGCAGGAAATGGTAGAGTTTATTTGAAACTTAGAGTTCTGGATCAGGAACAGAAGGAAGTCAATATGGGTGGATTGCAATCAAAACAGGCTAGGGAGTTAATGTCACATGACTGAATCTATTCTTCAAGATGACAGTCAAGTAATGTGGCCACGGTGTTGTAGCATCGAGAGAGTGCCTTAGGTGTGAGATAACAGAGGCCTGTCTGAATGTGTGTATGTGTGTGTGTGTGTGTGTGTGTGTGTGTGTGTGTGTGTGAGTAAGAGACAGTGGGGCTGAAACGATTGTCCAATAGATAACAGTAGAAGCAAAATCCAAACAACCGACTGGATGAATGCATTAGACTTAAGGCAAAATGCAGTCAGTGATAATTCCAAGAATCTGGGCTGCATAATTGAGAGCATGTGAATTTAAATAACAGAAACGTTGGGGCGACTGGGTGGCTCAGTCCATTAAG
>NW_021880366.1:0-716 GCF_006229205.1 Suricata suricatta
AAAATGAGTTTATTTCTTAACTTCTTTTTGCCTCAGTTTCCTTATCTTAAAACAGGGTTGGTGTTTATTAAATGATTTAATTTAAGAGATATGCTTAAGCTGGTGTACAACACACAGTGTATCCATATAAATACTAATCAATCTTGTTAAAGAAAACAGTTGATTAAATCAAAAGTGCTTTGACCACAGAAAACAATGGCATTGACTATTGCTGTAATCCTCTCTGCATTAATAATCTTAGTGGAGGTCTGTTCATCTTGCAATTGGGGGGAATATTACTTAACACAATATTTTAAAATGAGCTGAACATTCAAAGAGCAGAAAAAATAGATTCATTTCCTTGTGATTAAAATATCTTAAAACACATTTCCAAACTTACTGTTCAATGATGAGCATATAGGTAGTTTTTAAATGAGCTCAAATATATTCACAGCTTAAAATAACACTTTTTTTTAAAACATACAGGGATGCTACTATTAAATTTATTCTTATAAACAGTATCTAACCAAATAGATTTGGTAATTTCTATGATAATTTCTCATTATTCAAATATTGGATTCCAACATTTACTTTAATTTAATAAAAAATTTTCTCTTTAGATTTTTAATTCCTATTTGCCTATTCCAAAAGTGTTATTTCAGCCTCCCTCTCTCACTGAATGCTGTAGTCAACATTCAAATAATCAAACAGAAGTCTAGGGCTTATCTTACATATTA
>NW_021880367.1:0-716 GCF_006229205.1 Suricata suricatta
CTCATTTTAACCTGTAGTTAATATAAATATTATTTGATGAGATGTTCTAAATTATTTTTGATTTTTTTTGCACTGTCTTCTAAACCCAGCATGTATTCTACATGTTTGACTGATCTCCATTAGGATTAGCTACATGCCCAGTCCTTGGTAGCTGCATGTGCCTTGTGGCTATTGAGTCGGATGGTGCAGGGTCTAGAAAAAAACACAAGAGGCTGACGCACAGGATGAAAACATCACTATGGTGCAACCTTTGCTCTCACACCAGCACAGGGTGAGTCCAGAGGTGGTAACTCAAAGGCCAGGAAAGAAAAATTCACCAGGTTGGAAGGTAGGTACCGATGGGCTTGGTGCCCCCTAACTTCAGTTATTCCCACTCCCCTTGCTTACCTGATTTCTCGTCCTGTTTGTACGTGTCCTGCTGTCTCTTTTTACTATTTTCTTCAAACTGAGTTACTTTTTAAACTTAAACAAATTCAGCCAGTCACAGAACTTTTAGATGCTACCACTAATGGAAAAAGGATTGATGGTTATAAATAAATTAGCCATAAAATAAATAGAAAGCAAACAAAACAAAGTTATTAAGTTCCAGCCAGATGTTCTCGCCTGTGTAAAGCTTTGGGGGGTCTGCCTTATCTTTGTTTAAAAAGGAGAGGAGCGCCTGGCTGGCTCAGTAGAAAGAGCGTGCTACTTTTGATCTCGGAGTATAAGTTCAAGTG
>NW_021880368.1:0-716 GCF_006229205.1 Suricata suricatta
AAAAAAAAAAAAAGGATAGTCCTGAGGGCTAATATATTCATGCTCACAAAGCCCACCAATACCAACATGGAAACACACCTTTGTGATTGGAATATTTTCAAATTTGGGGACTTACATTCAATACATTTGGTTCTATCACAGCTTGCTTTTGATTGACATCAGTCATGCATTCAGAAATTTCTTGATCACTCTGATTGCATTTAGGTATTGTCTTCAGCTACATATTTATCATTTCTTAGAGTAAATTACTTTTAAAGATCGTTAAATTTATTCATATTAATTTAACTTATATTTTTATTTTATCTCAGAAGCTGACCTTATATTCAATTTCTGAAGATACTTATAGTACCTATTTGTTAACCAGATTCTATTTTTACATTTTGAATATGATCTCACCTAGGTTTTTTTCTCTCCTGACTTCTCTGAAGTTTTGTTTTAAATTTTTTGTTTTTCTTTTAAACTTTTATTTTCATCATATTTGAATCATAAGATATGGCATTTTCACCCATTCAGATCCACTTTCTGTGGTTTCATTTTCCCCCAGAGTCAGACTAGCCATTGCCCGTTTCTGTGCTTTCACAGGCCTGAGGCTCTTTGATTCACTAAATTTAGGGTTGTTTCTTGCTAATAGTAGGGGACAGTATCTCATAGATAGTAGTGGAAAGATGATTATACATTACTTTTAAGTTGTGTTTACATTTTCTATATGTTAGGTA
>NW_021880369.1:0-1517 GCF_006229205.1 Suricata suricatta
CACAGTCTACTTGAGAAAAAAAATTGCTTAACAAGTTTTATTTCTCCTGTATACAAGCAGATGAGTAACTGGATCTGTCTCACCTTGAGAATGTGAAGTAGGTTTTAGACACTATTACAGGTTACTTAAGAGAATGCAGGGAGAGGCTCAGAAATGTGGTCAAGACTAACCACAGGCTTGTAGCAAGATGGTTAAACTTTTCCAACAAAAACTACATTTTGGAAAAACCTTTAACTTAATAATTTATATAAACATGACATAAGAAAATGTTAGAACTTTACTTGGAACACTACCCCCTTCATCCCTTCAACTAGGGGCCAATTCCTGCACATCCTTTAGGCCATGGCTCCTTATTCTTCCTGGAAACTATTTCCTATCTCTGCACCTCCCCTTACTCCCTACCCCTTTGTGGGCTATTTGACCTGTTCTCCCTTCTTAGGACATCCTGCAACTAGTAACATTACCACTTTGTAACTGTCCATTTTGCTTTGGGTTTTCTCCTATGTCTTTAAATTCCACAAAAGAAGGGGCTGTGCCCTCCTTGTTCCCTGGGATCCCCATCTCTTAGCACAGTCTTCAATATATATTTGAGAAAGAGAGGGAAGGCAGGCCCTAGTGTGAGTGCTCTCCTGGATATTATAAGCCTTGTCTATTCCTTAAACCCCTGTTTCCTAAGCTGTAAACTATAATGCCTTTTCTACCAATCTCCCAGGAATTCTGTGAGGTTAAAGGAAGGGAAAGCAAAACCGAGAAGGTAGGTGGGTTATGTAAGCAACATGACTTTACTTCAGATCCACACCATGGCCATATTTTACCCTCTGGACACTTACTGGGATACTCCTACATGGAGCTCTACATTAGACCTTGAGTTTACAGTGTGAACACAACAGCAGCTCGTTCAATAATAACACAGCAAAAATTAACCTCCTTTATCAAGGTTAAAGGACTCTTTTCACAATCCAAGAAGGAAACATTTCCAAAGAATATGTGCCAGCCTGTGCGAGGAGTCAGGAAGTGAAAGACAGCATTTTTACCCTACAGAAGTGCAAGCCCAATACAAATACGTATGCAAATAGCACAGAGGTAAGGCCACCTGCGATTCCATATTTGCCACTGATCCCACCATTGCTTATGAGAGCCTGAAGGGGTGGGAAGACAGTGGGATATTACTTTCTAGAAGGAGATGGAATCTGAGTTGAGTAGAGCTCTCTGAGTAATTCAATTATCTTCATAAATCGAGCATTTTTTATGCAAAGTGGATGACAATCTTTGAGTTGCATGTTTGGAAGTTGAAAAGGATGAAAAGGTTAAGAAACCAAAAGCCTGGTAACATGATGTGGAGTGTTTCAATTACATAGTAAAGAAGGGAAAATGGGAAATAAAGCTGTAAAGTATATTGGGCCCATGTGTTAGAGCTTCTTCAAATACTTGCTTAGGTGGAGGCTTGATTTTTATGATAGAGAGCCATCACAGGTTTGCAAATGGGTTTTACCACACACACACACACACACACACAC
>NW_021880370.1:0-716 GCF_006229205.1 Suricata suricatta
CTTCATGTGCTGAATCTCATCTACCTTGATATTTTCCTTTGCTTTGACCAGTCATTGTTTCCTCTGCCTCTGACTTCTCTGTGATACGGAGACCAACGCTGGTTTATTCCCAGACTTCACTTCCAGCTTTTCCTTCAGATTTGGACTCTCGATCTTCTTTCCTTGATCTGTGCCATCCTAACCTGGGAAACCAGGAATGTAACTTTCATGCAGTTAGCGGTGAAATACCACTAAATATGGCAAAGACAAATTTGGGAACAACTTGGGAACTAAATCTCTTTTTTTGATTTAATCAAAGAATCTCCTGTACATGACAGTTTTAGGACATACGAAGATACGTCTTTCGTGCATAACCAAATCTTTCCTGTGCTGACCCTATTATATTCAAGGTGTGGAATGAAAGTATATGAGTAAAATGGAAATATTCATTTTACAATGGAAATATAAACAGAACTACAGTTTGTAATTATTTGCCCCCCCTCCCATTCCCACTTCTCTAGTCTCTGGCAGCATGAATGTGGACACATTGTGAAGCCATCCTAATACACTGTGATGTATTTTAAATCCATGCCAATCCTGCCCTCCATCACAGCTGTGCTTTTTAGCATGCCTTAAAGGAAGGGAATCAACATCTGATTCATTCGTATTTGGTCTTCTTTGCAACCTGAACTTAAATATTAATTAATCATGATCGTGAGGGTACATTATAATTTTTT
>NW_021880371.1:0-716 GCF_006229205.1 Suricata suricatta
GGGAGAGGCGGTTCCCCCGCAGGGACGACATTTGGTACAGGCTGTGAGGCCACCCCACAGACACAGGTCCCAGCACACCCTGGAGAACAACCACATTCGCTGGTGCTGGAACAAGGATGTTAAGGGTGAAGCCTGGTGCCAGGTGTGTGTTGTGATTTTCCATAGTCACTCAAACCCTGCTGCTACATAATTGTGTGAACTTTTTCTGGGGTGGACTGGCACCCAGCTGCAGTCTCTGGGCATCAGCAAACGTTCCTATGTGCAGCCAGCACCCGGCCATTGCTCGGTAAGAACCTCCCCCAGAGGGTCAGGACGGGTCAAAGCCGCCGTTCCTCAGAAGTGAGGGGTCCGAAAACCCTACCGCATCGGAGATAAAACTCAGGAGGGTTGTGACGTCTGGCAATCTGACGGCTTGGTCACGAACAGTGTAAAAGCAGGGAGAGGATGGAAGCCGGAGACAAACGATGGGTGTGAGATTGCTGATCCGGGAGAACAGAGTTCCAAAAGCTGTGGAGCCGGACGACACCATTTTCACCCCTTCTGCGCATGTGCATACACACCTACAGGCTCCACTCCAGGAGCTAAGCAGCGCCATCTAGTGGAGAACGGAGCTGTTACCCTAAGCTCTGCCCAACTGGGACAACCTTGCTCTGTAGGAATAGGAGTCTCTGCCTGTTTAGGGTGCAGACTATAAAGTGCTTCATAGTTTGACTTCT
>NW_021880372.1:0-716 GCF_006229205.1 Suricata suricatta
GTTGAACATGAGGTAAAGTTCTAAGTTGATTGTGACAGTTGTAGAAGGGTTGTGAGAGATTTTAGGAAAGAAGGCATGAAATAGAGATTTCTGGAATATCTATAATAGGATTGCCATGTGGCATTGTGCTCCTGAAGCTTATTATCATAAATTTAAAGTAAAAATAGCCTCTGTGTGTGTGTGTGTGTGTGTGTGTGTGTGTGTGTGTGTTTTCCAGTAATGCTCAGTGTTTCTGGAGACAACACTGGTATATTCTGGATTCCACCCTCCGCCCCCTCCTTTTTTATTTAAGGCAAGAGTGATGGGTTAGAGAAGAGAAAGAAAGTAGAAGTCATTAAGCCATTATTTCTCACAGAGGAATGACAATAATACTTCATAGAATTTAGACTGTTAAAGGTAGGAGCATACTTGAGAAAGTAGTGAGGTTTATAAATATGATATGTCAATAATTAGTCATTGTGACCTTGGAATATTTGAATGATGTGTAGTAGAAGAACAAGAAGGGATACTTGGAATGTGTGTGTGTGTGTTTTACATTTAGGTAAACATTACTGTGTGGACAAAGCTCATCATTTGTCTGATATAAATGTCCAGGAGTGCAATTTCTGGGTAATATGGTTGTTGCATATTTAGTTAAGAAACTGCCAACCTTTTTCTACAATGGCTATATCATTTTAAATTCCCATTAGCATTATAGGAGTGATTTGGCTTTTCCA
>NW_021880373.1:0-716 GCF_006229205.1 Suricata suricatta
TTTAACCAAATGTCTGGGCGCCCCATGGCCCAGTCAAGTTGACCTTCAATTAGCCATCATCATGGGAAAGGAACCCTTGCCTGGACCTCACCTGGGGTGCGCTTGTAGTCCCTTGGAAGGGGAAGGCCTAGAGGTGCACCGCCGCCCATGCTGAGGGGCATCTTACATGAAGGAGAGAGCAAATTACTCTTACGTCTTACGAGTTTCATGGGAACCAAAGATTGTTAAGTGGTGTGTTTAGACGAAGGATTGCAGTGTTTGCTAAAGGCAGACACTGGTTCCGTGCAAGCACCGTGAAGGGGGCATCTTTTCCAAACCTGTCCCCTTGGCTTGGAAATGGCCATCTTCTCTCTAGCTCTCTTCATCTTCCTCCTCTGTGTGTCTCTGTGTCCAGATTTCCCCATTTTGTAAGGACCTCAGTCAAACTGGATTAGGATCTGCTACAGGCTGAACGTTTGTGTCCCTCCAAAATTTGGAACCCTAATCCCGGACGTGATAGTGTTTGGAGGTGGAGCCCTCTGGGCAGTAATCATAAATGGAATTAGAGCCCTTAGGAGAGAGACCCCAGGGAGCTTCCTCACTCCTTCCGCCGCCCGCCGTGTAAGGACACAGTGGGAAGGTGGCCTAGAAGCACCAGGAAGCACCTTGATCCGTGTTTCCAGCCACTGTACAAGTCACCCGATCTGTGGTATTTTTGACATAACAGCCCAAATGAA
>NW_021880374.1:0-716 GCF_006229205.1 Suricata suricatta
GGAGGGCCATGGTACCCAAATCTGGTTCAAGTCCATGTCTGAGTCTTGTTAACATTCCTTCCATGCTAGCTCCTGCATAGGGGGACCTAGAGACTTCTGCACATTTTTGCTTTCTCCTAATCCCTCAAACCTGCAGTCCCTCCTCTCTCTTCCTCCCTGTCAGCCGATGGCCTTGCTCACCCATGCCTCTGTGCCCTCCCCTGCCCCACGTCACCGAACATGTCTGTCCTGTGCTATGGAGGCCAGTCTTTCCCAGGAGACCTAGACCCTCAGGCTCCCACTTCCCAAGGACATTGAGGGACTGATTGTCTCCTGTCCCTCCTGCACTATCAAATTTCTTTTGTTTCTTCCAACAGCGTATGAGCCTGCTGTCTCCCACCATGCTCGCCAGCCACGGCCCCATTCCTCAGTTCCCTTTATGGAAATCTCCTCATAGGAGTTCCTGTATCCTCCCCATCTCAACTCCCTCCCTCCAGTTTTGCCTGGACCCTCTCCAGTCATGTTTCTTTCTATCCCACATCCCATGGAAGTAACTTAGTCAAAATCACCAGTGCCCTGCACACTGCTAAATCCAATTATCAGTCGCTTTGACCTAATAGCAATGTTTGCCAGTTGATTACTCCTTCCTCTTTGATGTTCTTTCTTTTTTGTTTAAATTTTTTTTTAATTTTGAGAGAAAGATTGACAGGCAGGGGAGGGGCAGAGAGAGGGGGACA
>NW_021880375.1:0-716 GCF_006229205.1 Suricata suricatta
GGTGACGGGATGGCCCCACGGATTGTCTCTCTCCCACCCCCAGGCAGCGAGAAGCAGCTGGACTGTGACTGTGACCGAGCTCTGCTCGAGGCCTGGGTGTTCCGGGCCCCCCACGTGGCCACCTTCCTGAGCGTGGTCGTCTGCAGAGGCTTCCCCCTCCTGCGCTCGCCCCCCGACCTGGCCGCCCTGGTCCCTGAGCGGCACGTGGACCAGGACACAGGGTTTGAGAGCCTCCTGGACGTGCTGTCGGTCACCTACGTCACCGCCCAGCTGCCCCGGGAGCGGCGGTGCCGCTGGCGCCTGCTCTTCTCCTCCAAGCTCCACGGGCACAGCTTTGCCCAGCTGTGCGGGCGCATCACGCACCAGGGCCCCTGCGTGCTGCTGCTCGAGGACCACGATGGCCACGTGTTCGGAGGGTTTGCCTCCTGCTCCTGGGAGGTCAAGCCTCAATTTCAAGGTGAGACTCGGCCCCCAGAACCGCAGGTGCCGGTTGAGAGTTCTGGCCTCGTGGTTGGTGCCTGGAGACCCCTGAGCCAACCAGGGCGCCAGCGAGGCTTTCCTCTGTGTCCTGCACGTGCCGCTCTGGGCGTGGGCAGGGGACGGCGGCAGGAGACGCTGCCTTACGTGGGCCCTGGGTTCATTCTGTGATTTGGCGGCAGAGGCGGGCAGGCAGGACCGGGATCCCGACCCTGGATTCGGGCCCCGTGTGACTACAC
>NW_021880376.1:0-716 GCF_006229205.1 Suricata suricatta
GACTGAGCCACCCAGGCGTCCCTGACCCTGGATTCTTAATCAATGGATTGCAGAAAGAACCATATATTCTTGAGTTCAGTAAGCCTGGTGACAGCTTATCTTTTCTACCAGTAACTCTCCTGCCAATATGACATCACCAAAGAGTCACAGCAATCTTCCAGAAATTAAACCCATAGACATAGAGATCTACAACTTACCCTATAAAGAATTCAAAATTTAAGGAAGTTTGATGTGTTACAGGAAAACACAGAAAGACAAGTCACCAAAATTAGGAAAATCATATATAAACAAAATAAGATTAGCAAAAACAGATATATATCATTATAAGAACAAATTCTGGAGCTGAAGAATACAATGAAGGAAATTAAATTTCCAATACAGAGTACTTACATCAGATAGATCAAAGAGAAGAAAGAATATGTGATTTGGAAAATAAGAAGTTTGAAATGTCCGAGTTAGAAAAGAATAAAGAAAAAGAATGAAAAAGATCGAAGAATGCTAGTGATCTATGGGATTCCATCAAATGAAACAATGTACAAATTAGTGCAATTACAGAAAGATAAGAGAAGGAGGGAGAAGAAAGCTTATTTTAAGAGATAATGTCTGATAAGTTCTTAAACCTGGGGAGAGTTTTGAATATCCATATTCATCAGGCTCATAGGTTACCCCATAATTTCAATACAAAATTCTCTTCTCTGGGTCACTGGAGTGACTCA
>NW_021880377.1:0-716 GCF_006229205.1 Suricata suricatta
TTAGCACCAAACCCTAAACAAAAGCAGGTTAAAAGGTTCCTCATCTGTGGATCAAGGAGGACTGCAAGAATTCTGCCTCCTGAGAGTTCAACAGAGGTGAGCTCCACATAAAATGATACAGGGGTTTCCTCCCCAAGCTGAGTCTTCGCAGGGGACCCTGGACTTGAGAGATGGCCAACGTGCAGAGCACAGGCGTAGGGGTCAAACAGCTTGCGTTCCAATCCCGACCTTACACTTAGTATGTAAATGTAGTCAAGGTTTTTTAACCTCTAAGATCTCTGATTTCCTCCTGGCAGTGGGAACTGTCATGGCCACCCTAAATGGATACTGTGACAGTCATATGTGGTAACATGACAGAAGTGCTCACTCACTTCCTGGAACCTAGAGACAGATAACAGAAATCAAATTTTCTTCCTTTTCCCGAAGGACCTTCTTCCCTGGTGTCCTAGAGCTACCTCACACTGCCTTGTGGAAGATGTCTAGTAAATTTTTAGGAATTCGACAGGCCAGTTATTAAATACAGCCAGTACCGAAAGTTAAATTAAACTTAAAAGTTTTAAAATCTATTAAAGACGAAGGTGACCACTTTCTAGTTTACCTCATTTTACTATTATTTATACTCTTGAGGTTACACCTGTTGTCTGCTAGGCAGTGGAAGTACTACATAACGGTGGGCTCTGGCACATCTCCCCCAACTCCATGGTCAGTGACGTCAC
>NW_021880378.1:0-716 GCF_006229205.1 Suricata suricatta
AATAATCCATAAAGGAACAAAAAGCCATTGTTGCTGGGCTGCTTAGCTGCTTTGCAGTGATATAAACTGGCCTACACTAAACACCAGGGATACTGCTAAATATGTCATATCACCTTCTTAGAGTCATAGGATTCCTAGAGGTAAAAAGTGGTCCCACTCTAGTTTCAGAAATTTGCATCCAAGCTGTGATCCTGATATGCTGATGTTCAGGCCTGCACAGGCAATGATAACTATGTTATGAGTGCTGCCTGGCCAATAGTAATTGTAAGATACCCCGGATGAAAAAACTCATCCTGATTTTAGTGATATTAGGATGCAAGAAAAATGTGCATCTCAGAATCAAGAAATATGCTAGATGATTTTTAGTAAGGTCCAATTTAAGTCTCTTGCTTCTATCTTCCCCAGGAAGCATGAAATTTTCCAAACTATTAAAAGTGGAAATAAATATTGTAACGAGCAAGAGGAAACTGAGTTAGAAAAGAACAGAGAAAGAGACACTAATCAATGGTTATGACCTCTAAACGCAGATGTTCCCTCCCCTGTGAAGCTTTCATGCCTCACCTCTACTCACTAGGACGCAGGAGAGAGAGCGGGATTTCCACGTTCTTGGACTTCCTAGCTGCTAGTTCTGGGGACATTTACTGAATGTCTTTGATCTTCTGTTTCCTCACCTGCAAAATAGGAATAACAATGTTCACCTTTCCTAATGTTTGTGA
>NW_021880379.1:0-716 GCF_006229205.1 Suricata suricatta
AATCAGATACTGTGAAATATTTGATACCAAGTAGATGGATTACAACTTTCAGTATATTTATCTTGTACACAAAACAAGGTATTGTACCAGTAAAGGAAATTAAGTCAATCTAGCAGGAGCTGTGTTTCTATGCACTCACTCTAGTTTTTAAATACACACACACCCTTCCACCCCCACCAAATCTTTGCTCGTGGCTCTGCCTCAGACACTTGAAGATTTTTGTGTCTTGCAACAGAAGCTAGTCTTTCCAGAGTATGTGGTAGTGTTTTTAGACCAGCTCTTGTCCCTAGAAATACCCAGTGATGGCAAAGTGCCTGGACCCTGAAGTACTCACTGAAAAAGTGGTTACATGCTTGCTAGAGGATTTTTAGAAGCTAACAATCACAGCAACTGTTGTAGAAAAACATGTAAGAAGAGACCAAGTAAAGCATAAAATAACTCATCGGATTAAGTATTATTGCATTTTGTTAGTTTTAAATTTAGCCTTCTCTGATGTTTCCTTACCGTCATCAGCGTCATCCCTAACATTTTTGAACATCATGTGTGCTAAGTGCCTTTACTCCTTCTAACAACTCAGTTATGATCATCTTAAAATGCAGAAACTGAGGTTTAGAACAAATTGCCTGAGGTCACATATATTTTTAAGAATTTTGTGTGGAGGCGCCTGGGTGGCTCAGTTGGTTAGGTGTCGGGCTTCAGCTCAGGTCATGATCTCA
>NW_021880380.1:0-1517 GCF_006229205.1 Suricata suricatta
CATGTAGACCTGGGGTTGCAGGCCCTCCCATGACCCCTGCCCACCTGCAGATCTGGGACGTGGTGGAGAAGGCAGACATCGGCTGCACTCCCGGCAGCGGGAAGGACTATGCCGGCGTCTTCACAGACGCGGGGCTGGCCTTCAAGACCAACAAAGACTTGCAGACCCCGGATCGGACAGGTGAGGGCCGGGCGGGAGGCGCCTCCACCACGTGCTGAGCAGGTGAAGGGCCCTGTTCTGAGGTCAGAGGCCCTTGCTCCGAGTCCTGCCCAGACACCTTCTAGCGAATGGCTGCTTTCTGAGCCTCAGTTTCCTCAGCTGTCAAATGGGAGCGCCAACACTCCTCCCTCAGGGCTCCTGAGAGGAGTACATCGGGGACCCGAGTCAGGGCTTACTCCATCTTGTCCCCTCCCCTCAGAGCTGGAGTGCCCCAAAGCAGCTACCCGGCGCCGCCGCTCCGTGATGCTCATGGAGAAGAGGATGGACAAAGGTGGGGGGCCCCGCCCTTCCCCCCGAACCCTGCCCATCCGGGGCCCAGCCCAGGAGGGAGGAGGGCAGGGCCTGGCCGTGGGGACGTCCTACCGGTGGTCTGCCCCAAGCCCCTCCTTTTTGGAAGCCCCGGCTGAGAGCCTGACGTGTCGTGTCCACACAGTTGGACAGTATCCGAAGCAGGTGCGCAAGTGCTGTGAACACGGCATGCGGGAAAACCCAATGAAGTTCTCGTGCGAGCGCAGGGCCCGGTACATCCAGCACGAGGCGTCATGTGTGAAGGCCTTCCTGGAATGTTGCCAGTACATCACCCAGCTGAGGCTCAACCACTCCCGCAACGTTCACCTGGGGCTGGCCCGGAGTGAGTGCACCTGCCCCTGGGCCGCCAGAGGCGGGAGGCTTGGTCAGAGAGGGGAGGATCAGGTCTGAGGGAGGAGGGCCTGGTCAGAGTAAGGATAGACCAGAGTAGGGAGGCTCCGTGAGGGGGGGCAGGCCTGGTTTGAGGGAGCAGGCCAGCCAGAGTGGGGAGGCTTGGTTAGAGGGGGAGGTCTGGTCTGAATGGGGCGGGCCCTGTCAGGGGGAGGAGACGTGGTCCGAGGGAGACCACTCTGATGTGAGAGGGTCTGGTATGAAGGGCAGGACTTGTCTGGGGGAGATGGACCTAAGTGAGGAGGGAAAGGGCCCGCTTGGGGGAAGGATGCCTCTGAGCGGGGAGGAGGGTCTGTCTAAAGGAGGAGGAATCTTCTGCCTGAACTGAGTTTTTAGCTCACCTTTACCAAAGAAAACTCATTTGTGTTGCTTTCCAAAGAGGTGCCTGACTCATTACCTAACAACATCTGTTGGTTTGTATTCATTCATTCATTCAGTCAGTCAGTCAGTCAGTCAGTCATTCAATTCTGGATAAGTATATACACTTGAAACTTTACTTCTCAGGCCAAATAAATCTTAACCAAGAGAAATTTCTCTTACAAGAAGCCCATTGAAAGCAGAACCAGAGTGCCCCCCGCCCCCCCCGCCCCCGCCAATGA
>NW_021880381.1:0-716 GCF_006229205.1 Suricata suricatta
TTAAAAAAAAAAACCATGTGAGCCTTGTTCAGGTTGTAGTCGTGCATATAAAGGACTGTGTCCTATGGGTAAACTATGAGGTGTCCAGCGACATACTCTTTTCATATTTGACCTGTCTCCTCACCCTAAAATTACTCCATTTACTACTAAAGGGCGGAGATGAGTTTTGTCAGAGCTCTCACAGACACAGCCAATCAATCACCTCTAGCGCACTTGATACCGTTACAGGAATCATGATGTGATGGCATATGTTTGGATTGCATGTGAACACGAATTCTTTTTTTTTAATGTTTATTTATTTTTGAGAGAGTGTGCGCGCCAGCAGGGAAGGGTGCAGAGAGAGAGGGAGACAGAGGATCTGCCCTGAGAAAGCATAGTCTGATGTGGGGCTTGCATTCATGAATTGTGAGATCATGACCTGAGCCAAAGTCAGAAGCTTAACCGACTGACCCACCCAGGTGCCCCTGAACATCAATTCTCTACAGCCTTGAGCCCTTGTATCAAGATTCCCCATGGAAGACTCATGGATCCAGGCCTCATAAATGGTCCTGGAGGCCTCATCCCAGAAGGGTTAGGTGCTCGTGGCCTCTGAAGTGGAAAGTTTCCTCGAGGATTAAACCTGGGTCTCGACATGGCTATTTTCAAGAAAGCCTGATTTAATAAAGTATAAGGTGGTGTTGAACTATGTGAGGCAACGGCATTCAGCTGCTGAAGCG
>NW_021880382.1:0-716 GCF_006229205.1 Suricata suricatta
AACAGATTCAACTATTGACTAATATAAAAAACTTTCTTTTCCAAAAGTTATCAGTAGGTTGTGTTAAGAATCTGCAACACAGATTAATATTTTTTCCTTAACGTCTCCCCTCCCAAACCCTTCAAGAACTACTCATAGCTGTTAGATTAAAGTTCTAATTTATTAATATGTCTCACAAACACTTGCCTTCCTTTCTAGTCTCATCTCCTCCTTCCTTCTCCCTTGGCTTCTTTTGCTCCTGCCATGATGGCCTTCTTGACCTTCTAAAATAACATCATGTTTTTCTTGTTTTGTTTTTTGCCTTCATGACCTTCAAGTGTGGGTATCTGTGCTGAGGATGCTCCCACCACCATTCTTTAGTTAGTTAATTCATACACGTTCCTCTGCTATTAACTCAAAAGTCCCTTTCTTAGAAAAGTTTTTCTGACCCACACAATAGATAAGGTGCTGTATGTGTTACTTACATTCAACTAAGGCATCTTTCATATTTCTTTTACAGTATTTTATACATTTTGAAAGTATACATTTTTGGAGTGTAATATTTTTGCCTTGGTTTTTCTGTCCCTCATATGACTGGACTCTAAATTTTATGACCACAAGAACTATATTCCCTTTTCTCACTGATGTTTTCACTTTGCCCAGGATATACTAAGCCTACAATGTAGATTTAAAAAAAAGAATGAATAAAGTTTATTAAGTAGGTGATTAACTGATTC
>NW_021880383.1:0-716 GCF_006229205.1 Suricata suricatta
CACACACATAACTAGGTGCCTCTCGGGTTAATAGAAGGCAAATTCCATGAGCTTTGGGGGATCAATATGGAAAAGAGACAACAAAAAAGATGTGTGGAAGTGCTGGCAGAGGCTTCATGATGAGGGTGCTGAAGGAGGCATGTCTGAGCAGGTCGTCTGGCCTGGAGTGTGGAGCTATGTCCCGGCCACTTTGGCAGTGCGGCCAGGGTGTGGGGACAGCAGGAGGTGCTGGCCTGTATGGCCACAGGGACTGCCACAGCAGCAGGACTGGGGCCTCCTGCTTCGGGGCCTCCTCCGCAATGTTCTACGTGCATAAGTCTGCTGAGTGAAAAGATGCCATGAAATGTTGTATGCTTTTCAAATGACACTTATCCTGCCCATAAATCAGTTCCTAACAGACAAGAATGGATCCAGAACTAGTGAAAAGGGCAGAGCCTCTTTTCTGCTGATTTAATACCGGAGCCAGCTGAGTAATGGCCCCCAAAGAAATGCTGGTCCTAATGCCCAGAACCTGCGAATGTTTCATAGAAAAACAGTTCTGGCAGCTGCGATTAAGGATCTCAAGAGAGATCTTGATCTCTTGATCAAAAGATTATCCTGGATTATATATCTGGGTCCTAATGCAATCATAAATATCCTTACAGGGATACCTGGGTGGCTTAGTGGGTTAAGTGTCAAAGTCTTGATTTTGGCTCAGGTTATGATCTCACAGCCCA
>NW_021880384.1:0-716 GCF_006229205.1 Suricata suricatta
TTCACTGGGCCACTGAACTGACTCCTGGGTAGAGCCCAGACACAGGCACATAACACAGAATCCAGAAGCTGGAAATATTTCTCAGTTTAATTACAACAATAAAATCTAAGGGCCTGTCTTCAAAAGAGGATAATTCAATCAGATGGGCACATAATAAAATCCGGACCTATTCCTCACTGTGGCGATTACCGCAACGTCCTTGGAATCGAGGAGAAATTTTTATTTAGCATTGTGTGTTTCCTCATTCTTTCTAACACAGACCTAAGAAATGATTCGCATTAGTATCTCATTAAAGTTGTAAGTAGGTATCATTCTTCGATTATTCACTACCAGTTCCCAGAGGAAGACGGAAAAGCAATCATCTGCAAATAAGTACATATTAAATCCATTTATTCCAACAAGTAACTGTTTAAATCCGTGTGCAAGCTGCACGCCCACTGGTTCCATGTCCCTCAGTGGTGCCCACTGCCAGTTCCTGATCTGCTTGTCATAAAGGGTTACGGCAGTGCTAGAATCTTAAATCTCATAAAGCAATCTACTCCGACCCCTTCCAGTAAGTTCTCCCTCACCATAACATTCTCAGTCTAAGATCAGGATAAAACATCACAAATACTTTATCCTATTTACAAGAGTCACTTAAACTGAACTTTAATAACTAGAAACTGAGGCTGTCCCAGTCAAGAAATGCAGTTTGTGGGAGTTATGTGTGTGTTTGC
>NW_021880385.1:0-716 GCF_006229205.1 Suricata suricatta
ACAGACAACACACAAAACACGGACCAAATATTGGCTTTTACAGATCCCAAAATGTATTGGGTAAAAATAATCATTTGAAAAAAACCTCTTCTCTCATATTTTCCTCTTCACTTTCCTTCCTTTTAAAAGTGTCTTTGCATATGTGGTCTCTCTACATATGTACATGTCTGTTTTTATTAAATATATAGTATAACCAGCCCAATAATGTTATGTAAAGTATACATGCCAGCAATATAAGGTTGATATTTTGCTGGGTACTCCTTTACTTACAAGGAATATTCATCTGAGTAAGACATAGCCCTTCCCTTTATGCCTGCATTCCAACAGTAGAGTCCAATAAAGGGACAGTCTCCCTGACCTGGCATATGCTATGGTAGAGACTTCCCATTCACAACTGTCACTCCACTGAACTTCTAATTCACTATTAACAGACAGTTAGCATTGGTAAACACCTGTGTTAAACTTCTTGGAGGTCACATTGGTGACTTGGGGGGACATGTAACTATTAGTTGTCAGAGTTTGAGATGTCAGTTTTTATTTTGCAAGTTTGATTTTGATGCATTCCAAACACATGAGAGGCTGTTTCCATGGCTTTATTATTATGCCTATCATTGATGTTTTTCTTCTTCCATGCAGGCAGTGTTAGCATTATGAAACATAAGGTGTATTTAAACTTAATCCCCCAAGTGTCCAGCAGCCCTTCCCTTAACTGGGTG
>NW_021880386.1:0-716 GCF_006229205.1 Suricata suricatta
CAGTGCCACCTCTACTCAGGCTAAGTGACAGCATAATTCTAGGAATGTTAAGATTAATAAGTACACCTACAGCACTTTTGAGTTCATACCTTCCTCTTTGATACTCATTCTCACCCTCATACTAATTTTCTGACTGGATATGAGCTGCCGACAACCAGTAACCATATACCAAAAAAAACCTTCTTCTGTTTCCCAAAGCATATGGTGTTAGACACCCAAATACATACAAGAGATCCCCAAACAGACTTGAGGTGGCTGCAGACAAGGAGGCCCTGGAAGGTGCCGCATCAGTGGGTCAGGGGGCCTGGGGTCTGGCAACCTTTCCATCGGCAGTGGGAAAAATCCAAGATGGTGGGGGGTAGCTGGGGGCGGTGCTCCTGGGCCGGAAGGAAGCTAGCTGCCTCAGCCTCTGGTTGTGGGGAGATGAGACTTGAGAACATGGGTCTCCAGGTTCTCACTTGGTGAGAAGGGACAGAGCGGGGAAAACCAAAGGACAGGCGCTTAGAACAACTTCCAACATGGTGACCAAGGAGAGAAAACTACTTGGTGGGAAGAAATGGTGTGCATCAGCTGTTTGGGGCCGTGAATCATGTGGCAGCCAGAACATGACATCCTGGCAGCTTCTGCCCCTGCCCCCACCACTTCCCTTCTTTTTTGTTTTAAGATTTAGCAACTTTCAAACACTTTATAGCACATCCTTGAGCTGCCCTTTAGGA
>NW_021880387.1:0-716 GCF_006229205.1 Suricata suricatta
CATCGTGTGAGATGCCTGCATTGTAACTTCTCAAAACATCACATTATGCTCACTTATTCTTACAAGTATTATGCAGGAGTATATTAATTTATATTTATATGTTCAAATGCAAAAACTAAAATAGTTTCCATGTTGACAAGTCATTACTTGAATGGCTGTTATCACTCCAGTGGAACATCAGAAGTGCTATTGTTTGAGGTGCATAGTTTTCCAAGATTTTTAATTTTTGCATCTTTGGAGCTTGACATGAGGAAATTAAGATTGTGTGCCTTCATTAGAATCATTTTCCCTTCAGTAGGATGCTTGTCGAGATGTTCTTGCATCTGGCTTCTGTCTGGGAAGGGAAAGTTTTAGGCTTTAACGTGCGGCCTGTGATTAACATCAAAATATGCTTCGCATAGTTAAAACTGATTTGCTCTCTTTCCCTCTGTTGCATTTTGGGCAGTTTCTGTTTCTTCTCAGTTGTGACAAGTCTTCCTGATGAACTTGTGAAATACATTCTTTATCTCTTTTACAGTGCTTTTTATTTCCAGCATTTCCATCTGACTCTAGTTTCTCTCCACTGAAAGTTCTCATTTGTTCATGCACACTGTCTCCCTTTTCCACCAGAGTTTTTAACATATTGATAATGTGCATTATAGAGTTCCAAAGTTGTTAAATCTGTCTGTTGATTGCTTAATTCTTTTTCTTTTTAAGTTTATTTATTTTTGAGAGAG
>NW_021880388.1:0-716 GCF_006229205.1 Suricata suricatta
ATGTTTTATTTATTTTTGAGAGACAGAGAGACAGTGTGAGCAGGGGAGGGTCAGAGAGAGAGGGAGACACAGAATCTGTAGACAGGCTCCAGACTGAGCTAGCTGTCCGCACAAAGTCTAATGCAGGGCTCGAACCCATGAGCCGTGAGATCATGACCTGAGCTGAAGCTAGACGCTCAACCGACTGAGCCACCCAGGCGCCTGTAGCTTGTAGTTTGTTTTATCTTGTTTTTAGCCCAGCATCCTCAGTCTGAGCTCACCGTTCTCTAGGAGTCCCATGGCACCAAGTCCTCCTTCCCTCTGGCCATGTCTCATGTCCCCAAGATGTTCCTTCTCCTGCCTGCTCTATCCCACTGGCCCTCACCTCCAGCAAACCTCCTTTTTTTGTCAGGGCCCCTAAGCGTTATAAAGAAAGGTGCCTTTGAATGAATTCACACCAAGCAATTAAGGAGTGATTGCAACACCCGGTGGTAATTGGTGATTCGTTTTTAAGATATAGTGCCTAGGGAATTTGTTTTAAGGAATAATAGGACAGGTGCTCAGAATGGGGTGTATGAGGCTGTTCCTGGAGGTGCTGTTGACAAAGCAGCTGGTTAGGCAAGATAAACATCCAAGAACACTGGCTTGTTAAATAAATTATGAAAAGCCTTACAGCAGAATACCGTAGAACTGCTAGAAATGATGATGTCGACATGTTCCCTTGATTTGAAATGGTG
>NW_021880389.1:0-716 GCF_006229205.1 Suricata suricatta
TACATAATATACATAAATCTTTATTTCTTGTCTTCTAGGTAGTTTGGAAGAACAATAATTTCCAAGTTTGAAATTCTATCAGAGTTCATCTCTTACACTGGAAAGAGATTTGCCACCCAAACTATGTACTTGAAGAAAACTGGATTTTAAAAAATCACTACAAGATGTGGGCAAGATTTGGGAAAACTGAAGGGATAGCGGAATACCCCAGGTCCGGTAGGAGCAGGAAGCTATGTCCACACTAGGCCCTAAGAGAATAGATGCATGGAGAAGGCTTCCCGACTAGGGCTGTGTTTTAGACAGAGAGAAGACATAACCAATACCCAATTATCTGGCAGGGAGCAAACTGTTCTCTTTCTCCTCTTCCATCCCCTGCTGGTGCCTCTCATTGTTAAAATTCAATTAAAACCTGGATGGCAAAGTAGCCTATAGACATTGGCCTCTGGGGGGATGAGGAGAGACACAGGGCATTATACCTCTGTCTTCTTATGCCTAGTAGTGACAGTGAAAGATTTATGTGCCAGTCTGGATTGTTTGGTTAATTTCTGAAGTTGTGATAAATGCTTGATGCTTGGTGTTGTAAAATATCATGGGGAAAAGTTTTTGTGCAGATCATTTTGTATTCATGTTACCAAGAATTCAGCGGACACTTTAAATCTGAAAACTCTGGAGTTTTCAGACATCCTTCAGTTCTAGGAAACAGTCTTCTTTTTTTT
>NW_021880390.1:0-716 GCF_006229205.1 Suricata suricatta
TGCAGCATGACAACTCATGCTTAAGACCTATTTGAATTTGAGAGATTTGAGACTTTTTTGGTTTTTTAATCAATCCCTCCTACCAGGCACCATTCTAATCCACAAAGCAACCCCTGAAGGTGGTTCCCCCTGCAGGAAAAGAAGCAGACCTGGAGAAGTAAGTAACCTCGGCCACAGTTAGTAAGTGTTGGAGTATGGCTCTTCAGCTATGGGCATACACGGCAGAGTTAGGCTTTATGATCAAGAGACAGGGATGTAAGGGAGTTAAATGTGTTTGCAAGAGAGTAAATGTGTGACAGTGGTGGGATCGAAGCTGGGTGAGGAGGGAAGTGAAAACCCAAGGTCATAGATAATGAGCAAGTTGGAGGTCAAAGGTGGAAGAATCGCTGGGTTAGGGGAACCAGAGATGATTTAGAGGAGTAGGAGAGGTAGTGACAGCATGCCAGAGTGGGTGGTTGATGTCGGATAGAAGAGCAGATCACACAAGTTGAGGTTGAGGAACTGGGAAGTCAGGGCCGGTCCCATGGATCTGTCATTTAGGGGCCCCATCCTTCTTGCCTTGCAGAAGAGAAACTCAGAGACTTGTGCGTATGGAATCCTCAAGTAAAGCATGCGCTTGTCCTAAGGCATGCAGAGTTGGGGCCGTGCAGGCGGCAATGTCAGTGGGTTCCCTTGGGTTAAAGTAGGTCACCCCTTTTCCTCTCTGTTCCCCACCC
>NW_021880391.1:0-1517 GCF_006229205.1 Suricata suricatta
TTGTAGTCTTACAGTGTGTCTGAGCCAGATGCTCTGTGGTCGTCCATTAGCCCTGCTTTGTGAGAGCTGGCTCCACTGAATACAACAAGCACATGTCAGAAATTCATACTAGAAAACAGTTTCTTCTTTTAATTTTAACTGTATCATAAAGTAAAACATCCCCTCATTCCTCTCCCCCTATTCTGCCCCCCTCTATAATGCTTTTTAAACTAGATTCTGGCAGCTAATGAATAATAGACACAGAACATAGTTCTTTCTCTCCCTGGGAAAAACTGCATTATTTGTTATTCATGAGTTCTTGTTTTCTTGGAGGATTGTTTGATGAAATATGTGGGTGATATGTATCCTATCATTGCTTGGAGGCCTATTAGATTTCCTTAGAGTATTTTCTGTGCGTTTTTAATAAACTTGCAAATAGTTGTGGAGAAGAGCCACCTGTTCTAGTATGGTGTTCCTGCAAACCCCCCCAAATGAATAAATTCAACATTTTACACTATTTCCTCACAAGTTACAAAGATGGAGTAAAAGAAAAAAAAGGTTGCTTTTAAAAATAATCTAGAAGATGAAGTCACTACTTCTTCTGGCCAGTGTCATGACTCTTTCTTTGTCCGTCCCTCTGTGTTGTTGCATCTGTGTTTTGAATAAGGTTCAGTCAATTCAGTACAGCAGGAAATATGGCAGGTCTCTGTCCTAGCACAACAAGCATGTTTTTGCCTCTAAAGGGGAAGAAATGGAGGCCAAGTCTGCCATGGAAGTGCTTGGTTTCCATTGCTGTGTTCACTGAGTTTAGTTTGGGACTAAGTGTCTATGAACAACCTTCATGATTCTCCTTAGACTCAGAGGGGATTCTGTTTTCAAGAGTTCAGGTAGAGAAGAGATACTTCGCTTGTATGCCCTAAATTGAAGATTTTCTTTCTTTCTTTCTTTCCTTTTTAAAAATATTTATTTAATCTTGAGAGAGAGAAAGAGCGAGAGGGAGAGAGAGAAAGCAGAAGTCGGGGAGGGGCAGAGAGAGAGGGAGACACAGACTCTGAAGCAGGCTCCAGGCTCTGAACTGTCAGCACAGAGCCCGACCCGGGGCTCCAACCCATGGACTGTGAGATCACGACCTGAGCGGAAGTCGGCCGCTTAACCAACTGAGCCACCCAGATGCCCTGAAGATTTATTTCCTAAGATCTGAGCTAAGGAACTCCACATTGGGAAGGCAGAGGCTTACTTTAAAAATTTGTAACAGGTGTATATTAAAATTAATAATATTCACTTACCTGAAGCTAAAGTACCTTCATACAAAATCTAGCAAAATGATCTATTTCGAAAATTGCCTCCAACCCAGAAATATGGAAATATAAAAGTCTTAGAACAATCAAGATAGATTCCATGTGGTGACATCTACTCTTGTTTATAGACTGCTACTGTGTACCCATATATTTTTAAAAATTTTTTTAATGTCTTTTATTTATTTTTTGAGAGATAGAGAAACAGTGCGAGCAGGGGAGGGTCAGAGAGAGAGGGAGACA
>NW_021880392.1:0-716 GCF_006229205.1 Suricata suricatta
CTCCAGGGGCAAAGGGAAGGATGAGGGGCATTAGGAGTTTTGCTCACAAAGAACCCTGCGCCTCCACAGCAGGGGAATTCTAAGGTCCTGAGGAGGCCGAGGCGAGGCTGCCCCAGGGGTGAGTCCTGGAAGACACTTAGTCACTCCAGAGGAAAACTGTCACTAGAGGTGAAGACACCTTGTCACTGAGAGTTTGCTGTGAACACAAAATGAACTGGAGTTAGCATCTTCACACCTACGTGTCCCAGACAAGAACAGGCTTCCTGCTGGGGGCCCTGGGCCAGCCTGCGGAGCTCCACGGGCGGGTTACAAAATGGGGGGAAAGACAGTGTCTGTATTGGGCTTGACCCTGAGGCTCCAGTGAACCATAACTGCCTGGACCTGCATGCATTACTTCTAGAATGAAGAGAAACATCCAAGAAACTCATTCACCTTATACCTTAAGCTTCTGTCATAAACGTAACAGTACTAAAACCGAGTCCTTGTTTTTTAAAGGTCTGGTCAGAACCTAGCAAGATACCGAAATCAATGGGGTGGAAGGAGCCTGTTCTCTCTATGAAGTAAAGCGTGCAAGACTGAGGCCACTATCAAGGCCAAATTTTGTTCTTAACCCAAAGAGGAGCAAAGTCTACATATTAAAATATATATGTGAACAGGTGTGTGTGATGAGTATTTGCATACCTACATCACTTCAGTCTTTAGGACAAAGATGTTTC
>NW_021880393.1:0-716 GCF_006229205.1 Suricata suricatta
ACAGACAGACAGACAGAGGGTGAGCAGGGGAGGGGCAGAGAGAGAAGGAGACACAGAATGTGAAGCAGGCTTTAGGCTCCAGGCTCTGAACTGTCAGTGCAAAGCCAGACCGGGGGCTTGAACTCACGAACTGTGAGATCATGACCTGAGCTGAAGTTAGACGTTTAACGGATAGAGCCACCCAGGTGCCCCTGTATTTTAAATTAAAATTTAAGATCTGTACGTATTTTAAGAGAATTAGTTCCACTTAAATTCTCTAGGCAACTACTGACCTCCATTGTGTTGGAAAATCAGATTTTAACAGTAAACAAATTTTTTAAATCTGTAAGTGGGGTTCTGGTATGGGCATGGGAATATAATGTAAAATTTAAGGTATCAGTACTTAAAGACCAGAGCTATAGGTGAAATCTGTCCAACTGAAGACTCTAAAGTGTCTAGAGGCCTAGAGGCATTATTTTTCCATTATTATAGCCATGGCTCTATAATAGAAGTTAATGTTGTCTTCGTAATCACAAGCTGGCCTTGCCGGAGTAATGAGTTTGGCTCCTGTGCCTGGACACAGCCCTACAGAGAGGGCTTTCTGGCTTTGGGCTCCTTTAGTCTGATTTTTGGCTTTCCAGATTCCAAGATCTCATCAGTATATCAGCTAGTGGTCAATTGACTATAAGTCTACCAGAATTGACAGTAATAATCTAACTTTAAAAAATGTTTTTTAT
>NW_021880394.1:0-716 GCF_006229205.1 Suricata suricatta
GGCTGAGCTGATGATACAGTAGGATTGCTGGTGGGGAGCATTTTAAATGCACATACATTTAGGGGCACTGGCGGGTGCGGGAGGCTCAGTGGTTGAACTTCCGACTCTTGATTTCCACTCAGGTCACGATCTCATGGTTGGTGGGTTTGAGCCCTGAGTTGGGCTTTGTGCTGACAGTGTGGAGCCTGCTTGGAATTCTCTCTCTCCTTCTCTCTCTGCCCCTTCCCCGCCCCCTCTCAAAATAAATAAATAAACGTAAAAAAATGAAGGGAGGAGGGGCAGAGGAAGGGCAGCAGGAGGGAGGGCGGGCCCTTCTAACTGAAAGTTCCAGGGAGGGCCCCACATGGGAGTGGGGGTGGGGGGGCGGTGAGGGCATAGCTCCTGTCCCTCCTTGAGGCCCTGCAGCCGGTGAGTGCACAGAACACACACACACACACACACTCACACGCACGGCCCTCTGTCCCTCTGCCCTGGGCCAGGAGCACACCGGCTGCCCAAACAGATGCTTCCAGGGTCCAGAGAGACCCTTGTCTCCTGGAAAGTCCGTCAGCAGGAGTCTCGCCTGGTGACCTAAGCAAGACCGGCTAGAGGAGGGGTCCCGCCCTCATTATCAGAAACCCCAGGAGGAGGTGATCTGACCCCTGGGCCCCCACTTTGCTCTGAATGATGCAGTTCTGGCCTCTCCTGCTCACCCAGGCCGGGGGCACCCCTGTGGC
>NW_021880395.1:0-716 GCF_006229205.1 Suricata suricatta
TCCTGATTACACCACTTAATAATCAGAAAATTGCCTCTCTAAGATGCATAGATAAAGAGATAGAAATCTATAAAATCACACAAGTCATAAATTTTATGTGGATATTAATTAACACAGCTCACGTAAAGAACTTAGTGAAACACTTGGCGCAAAATAAATATTGAATATATATAAGCTACTATCATCATTAGGATAATGCTTCATCAACTTTACAGTGCTACCACATCAAATCAAAGGAGAATTACCACATGTAATAGTATAGTATGGTGAATTGTAAATAAAAGACATTTTCCTTTAAGTAAAAAGTTGAACTGCCACAGGAAAGCAGTATTTGACTGTAAAAGGTAACATTTATGGAGCAAGTAATTACTACTTCAAATATCTAAAGTCCCAGCAGCTCCAAAATAACCTTTCCTAGTTTAGTGAAAATCATAGCGGCGTATTATTTTTTTTTAATGCCCATGTTAGCTTAACACAGAGAAATGTTTGGGTCGCCTGTTTGCCCGACTTTAAAATAAAAGGCAAGTCTGAAATAGGACTCAGAAGAGAATACTTTGAATTTAAAACATGGTAGATATATTGAATTACAAGAATATCTAGAACATTTTCAATAGAATATTTATAGAATACCTACTGCAAGCCATGCACTATGATAGATTAAAGACTGCCAGAGCAGTAAAACATATTTTCTGTCTTTAAGCAGCTCACAGTCTAGC
>NW_021880396.1:0-716 GCF_006229205.1 Suricata suricatta
AAGGCCATTCCTACAGAACCAGGAGCTGGGATATGCCTCTGGCCATGAAAAGGTGGTGCTCCAGGTCCCCTGTAAACTTTAATATTTCAATTCCAATTAATCTCTGTTCCCTAATGTTTCAGTTATTACATTGCTTCCCTCAGCCCTAGCCAATTGGATCATGGCCCACACTGAGTGCCAATGAATAATGTGTAAGCATTCTACATGGAAAACTATAAAATATTATTGAAAGAGCTTAACAAATAAAGGGATACATCTTATTCATCACTGGAAAAGTTCAATATTAAGAAGATGTCAAGGGGCGCCTGGGTGGATCAGTCGGTTAAGCATCTGCCTTTGGTTCAGGTCATGATCTCATAGTTGGTGAGTTCAAGTCCCACTTTGGGCTCTGTGCTGACCGCTCAGAGCCTGGAACCTGCTTCAGATTTTGTGTCCCCTCTCTCTATCCCCTCCCCTGTGACCCACTTGTGCTCACTCTCTCTTGCTCTCTCTGTCTTTCAAAAATAAATAATAAAAAAATTATTTAAGAAGATGTTGATTCTCTAAAACTTGACTACTAGATTCAGTTGGGATCCCAATAAAAATCCCATGCACACGTGTGTGTGTGCACGCACGTGCGTGTGTGATAGATATGCTGACACATGTTGACTTGCTGAGGAAGTAGGATCAGCAAAAGCAGAAAGGCATGAAGCAACATGGTGTGTGCAAAGAAATAT
>NW_021880397.1:0-716 GCF_006229205.1 Suricata suricatta
ATGCACCGCCCCCCATCCCCAGATCAAGTCCCCAGATCAAGTCCCGTCACCCCCAGATCAAGTCCCGTCACCCGTCAGCGCGCCCCCCTCCTCTGGGAGACCTGCCCTCCCCACTAGCCGCGTGCACCCACTGCCCTTTTGTAAAGATGCTTGTGGTATCTTTCTTCAGACAAGCAGTCATATCTTCTGTCTCGCGACATCCTTTCAGTCTTTGTTAGAGGAGTCTCGTTGTGGTTATTTTTCTCTGCTTATGTCTCGTCTTTAAAGTTCGGGCCTCTATGTCCTGAATCCTGAATAAGTTGTGAATTCATTCATCCAACAAGAAGCAGCTACGTCTCAGGTTCTGTTCTAGGCAGGACAGCCCAGGAGGTGATACATGACAGGGATGTCACGGCTCACTCTCCTGGAGCTGACATTCTAACTGGAGGAGACAGGGACAGGAACAGTAACATCCCTGAGGACGTCGTGGGGTGTTAGGAGGCGGCCGCTGCTGTGGGAGGACAGAGCGGAGCTGTGCAGTGGCCACAGGTGGCGCGGGGTCGCTGGGCAAGGCTGCAGGGACCGTGGGGGCGGCTGCCCGGCCGAGGCAGAGCCCAGAGGAGCAGAGGGAACTACACTAAGGCCCCTCTCAGGGGGAAAATGGAGAAGCCGTGCCAGGTCTGAGTACGGTGTTGGTCCCAAATTTGTCAGTCAGGGAATTGGCTTCACGTCCCCCT
>NW_021880398.1:0-716 GCF_006229205.1 Suricata suricatta
TGTTAACATCTAGTAACACCCATGTGCCAGGATGATCTTAATCACTTCTACATGCATTGGCTCATTTAATCATTTAAATCTCGGACTAGAATGTAGGCACAATTACAGTTCCCTTTGTTCAAATGGGAAATTAAATCCAAAAGAAATTAAAGTAACTTGCCCCAAACCACACAGCGAAAGTGGAGAAACTAAGATTTGAACCCAGACAATCTCCCTCAGAGGTTGTGCAATTAGGCAGTGTTCTCAGTACTTTATACGTATCAGCTATGCCTTTTTTTATCCCAACATTATTCTTTCAAAACTTGTTTTTTCTCTCATAAGTAATTAGGAACAGATGGACAAGTGAAGAAATATGTAGAGTTCACGGAGTCATGACCAAGCAACATCTAGGTCAAATATAGAACATTGCCCAAACTCCCGGAGCCACCCTCGGCCCTCCCATTACTACCACTTCTGTCCACAAATGTGACTACTTTCTTAATTTCATGTTTTATGGGAAACATTCCTGAGGTTTATTTATGACCTTACCAGCGCAACATGTTTTATGTATGACCTTACCAGTTCAACATGTATCCTAAACAGTGTAGGAGCGTTTTGAAGCTTTATGAAATCATATTTATTCATTTTTATTATTTTTTAGTTTTATTTATTTTTTGAGAGACAGAGTGTGAGTAGGGGAGGGGCAGAGAGACACAGAATCCAAAGCAGGTTCCAGG
>NW_021880399.1:0-716 GCF_006229205.1 Suricata suricatta
GTGGCTTCTGTCTTTAACACTGTGGTCATCCCCATGCTGAACCCACTGATCTACAGCCTCAGGAACAAAGATGTGAAAGAGACAGTCAAGAAGCTAATCAATGTTAAATTGTTCTTTGATAAAATGTAAAGCCAGAAATATTAACTAGTTCTCTTTGAGAGTACTGGTAAGAGTTGTTCAATAGATAGTCAGTACACAAGTGTATAGTAGATTTGTTATCTGTTCATAATCTGTTCACTCTAATGTTTTGTACCCCACATCCACCTCATGAATTCAGTTCAGGTCATGATCTCATGGTTCTTGGGATCAAGCCCCGTGTCAGGCTCTGCACTGACAGCATGAAGCCTGCTTGGGATTCTCTCTCTCCCTCTCTCTGCCGTTCTTTTGCTTGTGCTCTCTCAAATTAAATAAACAAACCTTTATAAAACCTTTCAACATAAAACTCTAAAATTCTAAAATCAAAAATTGTATCTAATTCCACAAGAATCATCTTTGTACTGGAAGATTCCCAGAAAAATAAAAATAAATAAAAATGTATCTCCCTTAAAAGGTCCAGAATACCTGTAAATTATAATTGGTAGTATGAGCAAATATAAAATATTGTCTATGTAGTAGCACAAGAAAAATATACATTTTGGACATAACATGCCATCACTCTAGTTTTTCTCTTTGAGTCAATGTGGTTGTACTTTATTCAGTTATTTAAAACTTTATTG
>NW_021880400.1:0-716 GCF_006229205.1 Suricata suricatta
CTTAAGTGCAGAATACAAACTGGTAGTTGCCAGAGGGGAGGTGAGTGGAGGGATCAGTGAAATAGGTGATGGACATTAACCATACATTTATTTTTTTTTCAAGTTTGTTGTTTATTTGGGGGGGGAGCGGCAGAGAGAGAAGGAGAGAAAGAATCACAAGCAGGCTCTGCACTGTCGGGACTGAGCCCAAGTTGGATTCAGACTCACAAACCATGAGATCATGAGGACTTCAGCCAAAATCAAGCACCAGACACTTAAATGACTGAGTCATCCAGGCAGCCAAACAGTACACTTATCTTGATGAGTGCAGAGAAATGTACAGAATTGTTGAATCATTATATTGTACATCTGATATAAATACAATGCTATATGACAATTATAGTTGAATGAAAATGAAACAAAAATCAATCAATAAAAGCATAAACTTCAGAGCCAAAATAAATATGTAAATAGAAATAAAAAACAAATAGCGTATTGAATATGAATGCCAGAGTTAAAAATTCCTACCAATAATACGAAAATGCCTGAAACTGAGATATTTTACACATAATTGTTGTGGGGTGCAAGCTCAGCACAAGTTCCAATCTACTTCTATCTTAATACACATTTTCCAAATTAACCATTAATTGATGGTGACATCAGAGAAGAAAACCCAGGATATTCAAGCTAAGCTCAATGTCCTTGAAGACTGAATAGCATTCATCATTCTCAAGGTC
>NW_021880401.1:0-716 GCF_006229205.1 Suricata suricatta
GAGTCAAATGAATATCAAAAGAAACGCCCAGATTTGCCTCAGCAATGCTGGGAAGGGGGGAGTTAGCACTGAATAATCCAAAATACGGTTTTGATCTTTTGTGCACCTTGGCCACTCCAGTCTGGCCCAGCATGACAGACGCCAAAGTTATTTTGACCAGGAAATGGCAGTCTCCAGCCTCTAGATGCAAATCTTGTTTACTGGTTCACTCTCCTGAGAGTGATAATCCTTGCCTGAGGCAGACAGAAAACTTGGCGGCCCCGACAGGCTTTTGTAAATACACTGCTAGGAACATGGGGTACATATACCTTTTTAAGTCAGTGTCTTTGATACCTTTGGATATATTTTCAGAAATGAAATTGCTGGATCATATAGCAATTCTATTTTTTAAATCATTTTGAGGATCCTCCATACAGTTTTCCATAGTTATACCAATTTCCATAGGCTATGCCACTTTACAATCCCACCAACAGTGCACAAAGATTTCCTTTTTTCCACAGCCTCACAAGCATTGTTATCTTTTGTCTTTTTGATGATGACTATTCTAATAGGCATGAGGTGATATCTTAATGTGGTTTTAATTTGTATTTCTCTAATCACTAGTGAGTTTGAGCATCTTTCTATACCTGTTGGCCTTTCATGTATTTTATTTGAAGAAGTGTTATTCATATCCTTTGCCCATATTGTCAGTAGTTTTTTTTTTTCTTTTGTGGTGG
>NW_021880402.1:0-1517 GCF_006229205.1 Suricata suricatta
TACACAATGAAGTGTGAAGGAATAGGTGAGAACACATCCTTTTATGATAGAAGCTGTCATACTGAATGAAACATAAGACTCAATTTTATACTATTTATAAAAATGCACATTAAATATAAATATACAGGCATGTCCAAAGTAGAATGATGGAAAAATATAACATGCAATCTCTAAACATTAGAATATGCTGGAGACTGGGGTAGTTACTGAAATGCCAGATAAAGTAACTTTTGCAAAGGAATATAACCAGGAATAGAGAGGAGAACTTTATCATGACCAAGGGGTCACCTCATCAAGAAGGCACAATGTTCCTAAATGTTAATGCACTTTATAAATGAAGTTAAAAGGATATGAAACAAACTGATAGAACATAAAGGAGAAACAGACAAATTCACAGAGTTAGAAATATTAATACTCTTAGTATTTGTATATGACAGCAAAGCAGATCTAAAAGTATATGGAAGACTCAAACACTACCAACTAACCTTGTTGACATATCTAGAACATTCCCACCGAAACCAGCAGAGTATAAATTCTTTTCAAGTATATATGAAACATTGACCAAGAGAGACCACGTAGTGGTGCAGTAATTCTAAAATGATTGAAATAATCAAAGCATGTTCTCTTATCACAATAAATTAAATTATAAATCAATAATAGAAAGATATCTGAAAAAATTCCAAATATTTCACATTAAATAACACTCTTTAAATAATCTGTAGGTCAAAGAAGAAATCACAAGAGAAATGGGATCCTAAGTTGGTTCTTTAGAATGATCATTCAAACTAATAAAATACTGGTAGACTGATCAAGAAAAAAAGACAAGACACAGTTTACCCATATTAGGAGTTTGAAAAGGAGGAAAACATTACCCTTCCTGTGGACATTAACATAATAAGAGAATGTTTTAAACATATTTATGACAAATTTCCTGAAAACTTTGAAGAAGTGGACAAATTTCTTGAGACTCAAAAATTACCAAAACTGACACATGAAGAAAGGGAAAAAATTTCAATATCCATGTGTCTATTAAGGTAATTGAAGTCATATTTTCAAACCTTCTTACAAAGAAAGCTCCAGAGCCACTTGGCTTCACTTGCAAAATCTCTTAAACATTTTCAGTAAGAAATTATATCAATACTAAGAAAACCCTTTTAGATAATAGAGAAAGAATAATTGCAAATTCATAAGTCAGAAAAAGATATTTCAAGAAAAACTGTGGATTAATAATCTTTGTTCACTGTGGAAGTAAAACTCTTAACAAAATATAGCCAATTGAATCTAGCACTATATAAAACAGAGGAAACACCATGACCAAGTGGAGTTCATCTCAGGAACGCAAGATTTTAACATTTTAAAATCAATCATATCATTAGCCACATTAACAGAAAAAGGATAAAGCTCATACATAACTTAGTATATGCAGAAATATTTGACATTGGCAGAAGTGAATACTGAGTCACAATAAATTTTTAGCAAACTAGGAATAGAAATAAACTCTCTCAATCTTATAAAGG
>NW_021880403.1:0-716 GCF_006229205.1 Suricata suricatta
AAGGCCATTCCTACAGAACCAGGAGCTGGGATATGCCTCTGGCCATGAAAAGGTGGTGCTCCAGGTCCCCTGTAAACTTTAATATTTCAATTCCAATTAATCTCTGTTCCCTAATATTTCAGTTATTACATTGCTTCCCTCAGCCCTAGCCAATTGGATCATGGCCCACACTGAGTGCCAATGAATAATGTGTAAGCATTCTACATGGAAAACTATAAAATATTATTGAAAGAGCTTAACAAATAAAGGGATACATCTTATTCATCACTGGAAAAGTTCAATATTAAGAAGATGTCAAGGGGCGCCTGGGTGGATCAGTCGGTTAAGCATCTGACTTTGGTTCAGGTCATGATCTCATAGTTGGTGAGTTCAAGTCCCACTTTGGGCTCTGTGCTGACCGCTCAGAGCCTGGAACCTGCTTCAGATTTTGTGTCCCCTCTCTCTATCCCCTCCCCTGTGACCCACTTGTGCTCACTCTCTCTTGCTCTCTCTGTCTTTCAAAAATAAATAATAAAAAAATTATTTAAGAAGATGTTGATTCTCTAAAACTTGACTACTAGATTCAGTTGGAATCCCAATAAAAATCCCATGCACACGTGTGTGTGTGCACGCACGTGCGTGTGTGATAGATATGCTGACACATGTTGACTTGCTGAGGAAGTAGGATCAGCAAAAGCAGAAAGGCATGAAGCAACATGGTGTGTGCAAAGAAATAT
>NW_021880404.1:0-716 GCF_006229205.1 Suricata suricatta
TATATATATATGTATATATATGTATATATATGTATATGTATATATATATGTATATATATGTATATATATGTATATGTATATGTATATATATGTACACACACACATACATGGAATACTACATGACAATGAGAAAGAATGAAATCTGTCCATTTGTAGCAAAGTGGATGTACCTCGAGGGTGTCATGCTAAGCGAAATAAGTCAGGCAGAGAAGGACAGATACCCTATGTTTGCATTCATAGGTCTAACAGAAGAACAGGAGAGACCTAATGGAGACCATGGGGGAGGAGAAGGGGGAAAGAGAGTTGGGGAGAGAGAGGGACACAAAACCTGAGAGACTGTTGAATAGTGAAAGCCAACTGAGGGTTGAAGGGGGGGGAAGAGGTGGGGGTAATGGAGGAGGGCACTTGTGGGGAAGAGCACTGGGTGTTCTATGGAAGCCAATTTGTCAATAAACTATTTAAATTTTAAAAAATTTAAAAATTAAAAAAAAAATAGTATCCATGTGAACCCAGCAAAACATTAAAAAAAATCATTCACCATGATCAATTGGGATTTATTCAATATTTATCAGTATTTGCAAATCTGTCAATGTGATACACATTAATAAAACAAAGTAGAAGAACCATATGGTCATTTCCAGAGATGCAGAAAAGGAATTTGACAAGTCCAACCTTCATTCATGATAAAAACACTCAACAAAGTACAAAGTAGGTTT
>NW_021880405.1:0-716 GCF_006229205.1 Suricata suricatta
GTCTCTGATCCACTTAGGTCAAGCAGTCAAGCGCACACATTTTCAAGTAGGGGAAGCAGGGTCCCAAAGGCCACACAGCACTTCTGGCTGGATGGACCTCAACATATGTCTTATTTGGAAAAATGTCCATTCAAGACCTCTGCCCATTTTTAATTGGATTATTTGGATTTTTGGTGTTGAACTGTGTAAGTTATATATTTTGGATATGAACCCCTTATTAGATATATCATTTGTGAATATCTTCTACTATTCATTAGGTTGCTTTTTTGTTTCTTTAATGATTTCCTTTACTGTGCAAAAGCTTTACATTTTGGTGTAGTACTGATCATTTATTTTTGCTTTTGCTCTCCTTTCCTGAAGACACATATATACAGAAATGTTGCTATGGCCAATGTCAGAGAAATTACTACCTATGTTCTCTTCTAGGATTTTTATGGTTTCAGGTCTTACATTTAATTCCTTATTCCATTTTGAGTTTATTTTTGTGTATGGTGTGAGAAAGTGGTCAATTTTCATCCTTTTGCATGTAGTTGTCCAGTTTTCCCAACACCATCTGTTGAAGAGTCTTTTTCCATTGCATATTTTTGGCTCCTTTGTCATGATTAATTGGCCATGTAATTGTGGGTTTATTTATGGGCTCTCTCTTCTGTTCTATTGATCTATATGTCTGTTTTTGTACCAGTATCATATTGTTTTGATTACTGTAGTTTTGTAAT
>NW_021880406.1:0-716 GCF_006229205.1 Suricata suricatta
CCCACCTGCTAGCGTTCGCTTGCTCTCTTTCTCTCTCTCTCAAAATAAACAAATAGACATTTAAAAAATCACCAGAGTTGCTAAAGCTAATTTCACTTTAGGGTAAGTAGTAATATGTACCTGCTTTTCTTATAGCAGCTTCTTACCTTTTTCTCATCCCGCAGCCATTAAGATGAAAGCTTTAGCTTCTAAACCACATTCACAAGTCCTCTCACAAAGACCCCCAGGAAGAGAAGAATGTCAAAGCTTGCAAAAAACAAACAACAAAACAAAAAAAACCTTTATACCACTGCCTACTTATTGTTTTTGGCTCTCCTTGATCTCATTCAAGTTTTGCAGCTAAAGAGAGGAACATGTGCTGATTTTAGCAACAGAGAGTAATTATCTGCACAAAACTCATTTGAGGCGTGATTATAGTCTGGAGGTTTAATTTTTCTTGAGTGATTCTTTAAAATCTTAGCCTGTAAAAGGAAATTGTTTTCTCTTTTTACTATGTGTTCTCCTTCTTGGTATTTATTTTAAGCCTCAAGTTCCTTCAGTTATTTTTTTCCCTGGGGGGGAAAAAAATTGTGCTCTCTCGAGTTGAGCTCACAGA
This sequence comes from Suricata suricatta, assembly GCF_006229205.1. NCBI lineage: Eukaryota > Metazoa > Chordata > Mammalia > Carnivora > Herpestidae > Suricata > Suricata suricatta. The sequence continues at coordinate 596 of NW_021880406.1, forward strand.
GGCTGTTAGAGGCCAATTGGCTACAGTGCTCGCTGTGTGAAACCCATACTGATTTCCAAGTTCTCCTGTGTCTGTACTTCCCTTTTTCTTTATAGGATGCTCTCTATTGAGATGAAAAGAG
>NW_021880407.1:0-716 GCF_006229205.1 Suricata suricatta
TCCTTTCTGTCTTGAGAAATCTTCCTTCCCTGGTGAATGCAATTCTCAAGTTTCTCCCTTTCCATCAAACTACTTTGTTTTTTATGATACAGTCTTTCCAAGTGGCCTTCTATTTTTAACTCTCCTTGGCAAGATAATTTTCTAGCCCTTTCTCACCACCCATGCCGATTTCCTTTGTTAATTTCTGAACCTCTTTTTTCCCACAGGGGCCTCACCTCTTAGTCCTTAACTGATTTCTTCTATCACATAATTCCATGGTTTCATCAGTAAGTAATTTCAGACCCACTGTCGATGTCTAGTTTGTATACCACGTGACCTCGCAGAGGCGGGCGCCCGGATTAGACAGAACGCGGCCTGCAGGGCCACGCAGGCGCGCTCCCCGGGCCTCTTTCTCCGAGGCAAGAAGATCTTCGGGACTTTCTGCGCTCCCTAGTAATTACTCTCTGTTTTATGCACTCCGCCGACTTCAATCCCGTGGGTTAAAAGCGTAAATTATCGCATGCCTCCTGCTGCGGCTGGTATCCTAACCTTCGGGGGTTTTACACAGGGACCCGCCCTCTCCCGCAACGCCTCCTCCCTCAGCCGTGGACCTGGCCCCCAGGGTCACGTTAGTGGCCTCGTGTGCGGTGTCTGCCTACGCGCGCCGCGGGTGATGCTCTTTCCCCACTCCCCTCCGTGGGCGATGAGGGGCCCCGACCTTGCGGAGGAGGCGCCGG
>NW_021880408.1:0-716 GCF_006229205.1 Suricata suricatta
TTTGGTTTATTTTTGTATATGGTGTAAAAAAAGTGTTGCCATCTAGCTTTCCCAACACCACCTGTTCTTGAGGGTAATGACCTTACGAAGAGGAGTTCCTGTGTGGCCTGCAGTGTAGTGTCCCCTGTCCCAGGAGTGTCTCTAGTGTGTGCCCTGGGAGTTCTGCTGCTGTGTCCTGGCCCCTTTACCCGTCAGCCAGACATCTGCAGAGGCTCTCTGCCAGTTGTGGGCAGTGTTTGGTCCTCGGCCCGAATGCGGTGCATTTTCACTAGGTGTGCCCTGTTCTCTTTGTGAAATGGGACTTCCCACCGCCACTGCTAGAACCAAGGCCTTGCAAAAGTCCCAGGTCAGGAGATGCAGGGCAAGCAGGGGTTTGGGCCCATCTCGTGGGGGAGGGGGCCCCCTCTGCCCTGGGACTGAAGCACGTGAGAGTGGGAGGGGTGGTTGTACTGGGGCGTGAGGGGCTGGGCTTGGTGTAATCGAGTTAGGTGCAGAGTGCCAGTGCTGCACTGGCTCCTACACGCGGTCCTGTGCTTATGCTGAAGGGTGGGGACAGGTGACGTGGTGCTGGCCAGCTCAAGCTCTGAGGTGAGCAACTAACGTCCCCACTCTGTGCCTCTGGTGCTCTTCAGATCACTTTCCATGCTGTCCTTGTGGTGTTTGGCTTCTTCTCTCCCAAGAACAATGCGAGGATCTTTGGTCTGTATCCTAGCCCC
>NW_021880409.1:0-716 GCF_006229205.1 Suricata suricatta
CATTTTCTCAGCAGTCTAGAGAAGACAGTATTGGGAATAGAGAATCTGCCCTGAATTTGTTTTCATAGTTTTGAATCCTCTTTATGACTTAGTAGCTTTTAAATAAGAAAACAGGCATAGAGTCAGTGCTAGGAAATAGTTTTCTCTCTGTGAAGTTACCAAATTATTGTGAGATAATAATTTGGGCGTTGTGCTAGGCACTGTGTTAAACAAACAAAAAAAAAGTATGAAAAGATCATCATCACAGACTATGAGTCTGAAGTTCTTAGCCAGCAAAGAGCAGACACAGAGATCAGTCTGAGAGACGTTAACGTCCGGGAAGCGGACAAAAGCCAGAACGAGCCTCTTAGCTCCTAATTTATTGAGCTCACAAGATATCACCCACGTGGTGAACGTGAAGAAAACAAGATCTTACACACATGAACGTGAAGAAAACAATCAGACAGTAATTATTAACTTGTGTGTGCAGGAATCAAAGGGTCTGGGGGGGCAAGTGGTTTGTGATCAAAGTGCACTAGTATATTGGCGTCAGATGGAAGATAATTTCCTGCGGCTGATGTAACCAGTTACTCGTGATCCCATTACAGTATCTCCCTAGATCACCTCTGGCGCCTTTGCCTTGTGGTGGCAGCTTTCTGCCCTAAGCTTCTTTCTAACCCATTCATGTGAGTAGAACCTATTTCCCCACAGATCATGAGTTATGAAGTAGCACATGA
>NW_021880410.1:0-716 GCF_006229205.1 Suricata suricatta
TTTTACATGTTATAGGAAAAAAACCAATATCATGAATAGAAAAATTGCTTTGAAAAAGGAAAATAAAGAATGTATTGAGAGGTTACTCCTGCAAAATATCAACATTTATGTTTAACCTCTTTGGAGCACTTATTAAAAATATTACAGAGCTTGATAGATAAAGTAAGGTAACAGAGTCCTGAAACAGACCCATGTATATGGAAAAGATGTGTCTCAGAAGTGGGATTATATATTAATGGAGTGGAAGATACTTTTTTGGAAAATCTATTTAAAACATATGCAAAAATAATTTTCAGGAGGACCAAAGAACAAAATAAAAATCTTCACAACTTTAACAAATATAAAGATGTATAATAATTACCCAAAGTGAGGAAATTTTCTTAAACATATATTAAAGGCATATATCAGAAAGCAAATAGAAGTACATTAAATTTTAATGCATCCTGTTTAATGAAGGGTACCATAAACACATCAGGAGGATATATTGAAGATATTGGTATCATATATAGGCACATATCCCACATATACACACACATAGCACTTATATTCCATATATGGTATATATATATATGCCACATATATGTCATATATATAATATATATTAATTATATATATCCCACAAAGAATTAGGAGCCATAAAATATTAAGAACACTTACAAGTGAGTAATAAAAACAGAAAGAACTGAATGAAAAACAAAGACATGATCATTTTATTT
>NW_021880411.1:0-716 GCF_006229205.1 Suricata suricatta
CTTCCATCATGCCATGCTTCCTGAACAATACTCTGCCCACGCCTGGATCAGCGACCATAGGCAACAGAGCTGGCCGAGAAAACAAAGCACTGCCCTCACATTAGCTACTACCTATGTCTGAAATTCCCTTAACGGAGAAAACATAATTTTCTGGCAAATGAGACATTTGCCACTTACCGGGAACGTACCACCCATTATTTTATGACTTTGTTGAGGCCATTATATTTTTTCTGCATTTGTGTTAGGCCTTCCTGATTTGAAGGCAGGAAACTATTCCTTATAACTTGATAGGATTATGAAATCCCAAGAGGCAGTGTCTCCTGATTGGTAGTTGTCAAGTAACATATACTGAAATGTCAAATTCAGTATTGATGATACTTCACCTGTAAGTGAGACAAAAGGCAGCATATACGTTCAAATGATTCATGTCTGACCATCTCCTAAAAGCAGAGGTGAGAGGGAAATGTGCAGGGTGGTGGTTATGATACTGAAGATATCACAGGAAGAGAAGGGAAGTGGAACCAAGGAAATCGTGAAGAAATTTGCCTCTTTTCTAATTTTTCCTACTATAGACCCTGATTAACTAGACAGCCAAAGCATAGACTTAAAATACAACTAGCAGCTGTTATCATCACTTTAAAAGAAACTTCTTGGAAAAACACTCTGAAAACACAGCTCTTAATGACATTGCTTTCGAGAGGAAATTATCATCATCA
>NW_021880412.1:0-716 GCF_006229205.1 Suricata suricatta
TTGGGATTTCTTTAGGTTAGTGAAAATAGGTCCTAAAGTCGGTCTTTTATAAAGGCGAAGTGCCTTAATGTAAACTTTAAAAAACTGGGGGTTGACTGTATTCAGCAAAATCTGGGTTCTGACCGTGTGCCAGACATTCCTAAGTGCTAGAGACACCCGAATGTGAGACCCGGGCCTCACTTTTGCAAACTAGGTATCACTGCTGAGTTTGCAATTATTGTTTAAGGAAACGAATGCTACTTACATTTAAGTTCATTTTTATGCCTGTATGATTGAAATATGAGTCCTCTTGAAATCTTTCACTCCACTTTGCATCTGAGGAGAGAGAATGTGTCCTTGTTCTAAGTGAATATTGACAGACTAACCTAGTCTTAGGTCATTATTCATTTGAATCAGATTGGCTGAAGTTGAATCTATTTGCCACAACCTTCTAGATCTGTGACTTGTACAAATCCTTCCTCTCAGCTTCTTTCCTCTTCAGAAAACAGAGAACTAAATAAATATCAACTGAATCATAAGATTTACAATAAATAATGTGACTGTTCACTATATTGCTTACTATATCATAAATTCTTGATATTTTATTATTCTCAAGAGTTATTAATTCCTAGAAGTGAGGAGAAAAGGATGGAATATGAAGAGAGATGGGAAAGAGGTATGGAGGAACTTTGGAATTAACTTCGACGAAACATAGAGTATTAGATTCTTCTGTTTGC
>NW_021880413.1:0-1517 GCF_006229205.1 Suricata suricatta
CCTTTATAAGATTGAGAGAGTTTATTTCTATTCCTAGTTTGCTAAAAATTTATTGTGACTCAGTATTCACTTCTGCCAATGTCAAATATTTCTGCATATACTAAGTTATGTATGAGCTTTATCCTTTTTCTGTTAATGTGGCTAATGATATGATTGATTTTTAAATGTTAAAATCTTGCGTTCCTGAGATGAACTCCACTTGGTCATGGTGTTTCCTCTGTTTTATATAGTGCTAGATTCAATTGGCTATATTTTGTTAAGAGTTTTACTTCCACAGTGAACAAAGATTATTAATCCACAGTTTTTCTTGAAATATCTTTTTCTGACTTATGAATTTGCAATTATTCTTTCTCTATTATCTAAAAGGGTTTTCTTAGTATTGATATAATTTCTTACTGAAAATGTTTAAGAGATTTTGCAAGGGAAGCCAAGTGGCTCTGGAGCTTTCTTTGTAAGAAGGTTTGAAAATATGACTTCAATTACCTTAATAGACACATGGATATTGAAATTTTTTCCCTTTCTTCATGTGTCAGTTTTGGTAATTTTTGAGTCTCAAGAAATTTGTCCACTTCTTCAAAGTTTTCAGGAAATTTGTCATAAATATGTTTAAAACATTCTCTTATTATGTTAATGTCCACAGGAAGGGTAATGTTTTCCTCCTTTTCAAACTCCTAATATGGGTAAACTGTGTCTTGTCTTTTTTTCTTGATCAGTCTACCAGTATTTTATTAGTTTGAATGATCATTCTAAAGAACCAACTTAGGATCCCATTTCTCTTGTGATTTCTTCTTTGACCTACAGATTATTTAAAGAGTGTTATTTAATGTGAAATATTTGGAATTTTTTCAGATAGCTTTCTATTATTGATTTATAATTTAATTTATTGTGATAAGAGAACATGCTTTGATTATTTCAATCATTTTAGAATTACTGCACCACTACGTGGTCTCTCTTGGTCAATGTTTCATATATACTTGAAAAGAATTTATACTCTGCTGGTTTCGGTGGGAATGTTCTAGATATGTCAACAAGGTTAGTTGGTAGTGTTTGAGTCTTCCATATACTTTTAGATCTGCTTTGCTGTCATATACAAATACTAAGAGTATTAATATTTCTAACTCTGTGAATTTGTCTGTTTCTCCTTTATGTTCTATCAGTTTGTTTCATATCCTTTTAACTTCATTTATAAAGTGCATTAACATTTAGGAACATTGTGCCTTCTTGATGAGGTGACCCCTTGGTCATGATAAAGTTCTCCTCTCTATTCCTGGTTATATTCCTTTGCAAAAGTTACTTTATCTGGCATTTCAGTAACTAACCCAGTCTCCAGCATATTCTAATGTTTAGAGATTGCATGTTATATTTTTCCATCATTCTACTTTGGACATGCCTGTATATTTATATTTAATGTGCATTTTTATAAATAGTATAAAATTGAGTCTTATGTTTCATTCAGTATGACAGCTTCTATCATAAAAGGATGTGTTCTCACCTATTCCTTCACACTTCATTGTGTA
>NW_021880414.1:0-716 GCF_006229205.1 Suricata suricatta
AACCTCAGTTACAAATGAGGAAACTTTGTAGTTTTCCCAGGGTGACTGGTGTCCATTCCCCTTCGTTGTCCAGACAAAATTCTCCAACAGCTTGATTTCCATCTGTTTCCTTTTTCACTTTCTCTTTCCTTTTCTCTGTCCTTCCCCCTTTCCCCCTGTTCATTTGTTACAACTTTATTGGTCTCCTTTTTTTTTTTTTTCTCTCTCTCCCGTGTTTCTCTGGAAGAAACAGATGGGTAGAGGATTTCAGATGAATACTGAATATCACATCCCCATTGATGAGATCATTTCAGAATATTCTAAAATTATTCTTCACGGTTCCATGGCCAGGGAGAAAATATCCCTGGATTTTTGAGTCAGGACGCTGCTGCTGCCAGGTTTAAATCATTATTAAAGAGACAAAGGCTCGCCAGGATAAAGCTGCTGGAAAGTTTTCTTCAGCAGTAGAGTATATTCAATAAATACCACTCACCTGGCGGTGTGCTGGGTGAGAGCACCTTCTGTGTGTGTGTGTGTGTGTGTGTGTGTGTGTGTGTGTGTGTAATTACTTGCTACTGTATCTAAATGCCATATCTGGGAGAGCTTATCTTTCTTTAGACCTTGATAATAGCATCCACCCTGGGACTGCCAACAGGAGATGGCTTGGCCCTGGAAAGAATTGTTTGTAAATTTTTTTAATGTTTACTTATTTTTGAGAGAGAGAGAGAGAGAGAGAG
>NW_021880415.1:0-716 GCF_006229205.1 Suricata suricatta
AGGTGGTGGTGATGGTGGAGGGCACTTAAGGGGAAGAGCACTGGGCGTTGTATGGAAAACAATTTGACAATAAAATATTATGGAAAAAAAATAAAATAAAACACAGATACTCTCTCATAGTTCTGATTCTGAGAGGAAGGACTTTCTCTCTCTGAGACTGAGTCTGAGACAAAGGACTTTCTCTCTCTGAAGGTTCTAGTGGACAATCAGTTCAGTGCCTTTCCCTCAGCTTCTGGTGTTGATCAAAATCCTTGACTTATAAATGCTTTACTCTAATTTCTGTTTCTGTCAATACATGGCATTCTCCTTTTCCATCTCCTCACATGCCTTCTCGCTGTGATTATCATCTACCTCTGTGTCCGTTCTCTTATTAGAAGGACACAGTCCTAGTGCATTAGAAGCCTACTTTCCTCCAGTATCATATTACAGATAAATCAGTGGACCTTTACTTTTCTATTACAGAACCTGAGAATCACACTCTATCTTTAGGCTTTATCCTCACTCATTCCTCTTCAATGTATAGTGTTCAACATCACACACACACAACATGCCTTGATAAAAGTTTTTAAAAACACATATATGGAGTGATTCAAATTAATTGGAAAACTAACAACATTTCCAAATGTTAATGAATGTAGGAGATGAAAACTTTTCCTTCTCTACTTGGTTCTCTGTCTATCCTCTAATTACATGAAGTCCCAAAGATGTGAGGATCA
>NW_021880416.1:0-716 GCF_006229205.1 Suricata suricatta
AAGAAGGAAAAAAGAAAATTAAAATAACAACTAGGGAGATTCAGTGTCTATGACAGACAATTTAGTAGAATTTTGAGATTTTCAGACTGAGGAGAGTGAGTAAATGGAAAGGGAGACTCAGAATTTTGTAGAAACAGATTCAGGAAGAGAGTAAGATAGCATCAGGCCCTGAGAGGATTAAAGGACTAACAAGGAGATCGGAGAAGCTCTGGAGGAGAGGAGTTCTTTTGAAGAACACAAAAAATCAAACAAGGCTGGGGGAAATGCACATTTTTACCGTGAATGTGTGCATCTATGTGTATATTTGTAGGTGAGGTCTTTTTGTCAGAGCGCTACGAAGTTCATTTAGTCTTACATTTAGACTTTGTAAAATTGAAGGTGAGGACATTTGAGAAGTCCAAAATTTGAAATTTCCATTAACTTAATGTAAAGTAAAGTCGCACAGGTTATTGGAACTGCCAATTGAGATTATAACTATGTTTTGAAGGTAGACAAAATAAAGTTAAGTATCACTTTTATCACACATCGTCCTACACATAAAAACATACAATATTTGTTTTCTATGTGTTTCTCTAAACATATCATTTTAGTTTTTCATTCATATCAATAAAAACACATATATTTTCAAACTTGATTTTCACTGGAAAACAAACTGCAGATACAGGAATAGGGAGTTAAAATGCTTTCACATAAAAAGTTCATGTTTCTGTTTTAAT
>NW_021880417.1:0-716 GCF_006229205.1 Suricata suricatta
GATTTGCTAGGAGATGAATAATGGGATTCATTACTATGACCAGTTGAAATCTAACATAACCCAAGGTATTCCCTTGCTGTTGAGCAGCTTAGAGATGGTGGAGAATAATTCAGCCCTACCTCTAGCGATTTCTTATCCTACCACTAAAAGTCATCAACAAAGGGGTGTTTTCTTCCTATAAGCGAGAGGCCTATCTATGTTCATAAGTAGAAGGAACATAGGTCGGCTCTTTGCATATTCACATGACTTTCTTTTAGTTTTGTGATGTAAAAAGTATTTATTACAATGCTGTAAAATATAGACTGATCAATATCTATGAGTGTAATTACTTACACATTTCACTTTTGTTAATGTGTCCAAATAGCCACATGAATGATGTTAGATCATCTATTACAAGACACTTCTGCATTTGTAGTATTTAAAATTCAGAGCTAGAATGCTTAAGTTTTATCAAATATTAAATGACAAAATTGAAATCATTTACAAATTTTTCCTGATAATAGGAAAAGAGGGTCTCTCTGCCTTTATTTTTAAGAGATTAAAATTGATGCAAACACCTAACCAGTATGGTGTAAAAAAGTTATAGGCCAAATTATCTGTGAATATATGCAAAAGTATGATGAGTCCTAACAATCTGGATTTAAGAAGCTCTAATAAGGGACAACTGCCACATTTAACAAAATCAAACCAAACCAAGTCTAACACTGTAACTTCAG
>NW_021880418.1:0-716 GCF_006229205.1 Suricata suricatta
AGTGAGGAGTTACCATCAGGCCACTTTTCATCATCTCCCCAGTTTGAATTGGCCAGGACTTTTTGCTGCTTGCCTTTTGCAAGCTTCTGTATAAGCCTTTAAAACTGTCTGGCTCTAATTTAGAGTTAGCTCATCAATGGCACAGTGACCTAAAATCCATGCCATCTGTCATCTGGCCTCTTTGGTTTGATATCATACTCAGGACAAGGCAAACAAGAAGATGGCTTTATGCTAATCCTGTCTTCCTCTCTGTGTAAGTAATGAACTGAATCCATTTTAGCTAGCTGTCTCCTTAACAGTCCAATCTATGGAAGAATGGCAAGCCAACCTATTAGCTGCAGAAATGACCCTTGTGGCTTTACTGCTGAGGGACCGCTTGACCTTGACAATGCCATACATAACTCATGAAAGGAATGCTCTGAATTCATACATTTAAAAAATATCTATAGTTTATTTATCTTATAGGATAGGAGCACTCTGTAGTAGTAATATATGTAACAGGCATTTCCAAACTATATATGTTGATGTCATGTATTTCCATATCTTTATTTTTTTTAAATAGTTTAATGTCATATTGGTTTCCATACAACACCCAGTACTCTTCCCCAGAAGTGCCCTCCTCCATCACCACCACCACCTTTCCCCCCTCCCCCTTCCTCTTCAACTCTCAGTTCATATTCAGTAGTCTCTCAAGTTTTGCATCCCTCTCTCTCCCC
>NW_021880419.1:0-715 GCF_006229205.1 Suricata suricatta
AACCTGGAGATCATGATCTGAGCCAAAGTTAGATGCTCAACCCACTGAGCCACTCTGGCGCCCCCACTGTGAAGTCCGTTTCTTGACCAGAGATGGTAGCAGAACTTGGAACCCCCATACCCGGAAACCATGTTCTCATCTAGTCCCATATCAGGCTTATTTGGCTACAGGAACAGACAGAGATGTTTTCCTGTTGTTTTCCGATCCATCAGGGCTCTGGCTCCTAGATTCACCCGTGTGCAGGATCATTCGGATGTTGCAGAGGTGGGCTTACTGCATGCTTGTGATGCCCCAGGCGGTTTTCTAGGAGGTCCAAAAAGGTACCACAGAGCAGCCTAGAGCAGGCCGGTTCAGTTCAGGCCACCTCTCAGAGCCAGCCCTCTGCAGTCCCAACCCAGAGCTGCAGAGCACGGATCCTGCTGAGGGATGAGCGCTCCGGCTCCACTTCCCTGGAGGATGAGATGACACCCTGCGCCACCAACAGGATGCAGCTCGGGCTCCAGGTGAGTGCAGGGACCAGGGAGACCCGATTCCCAGGTCTGGACGCAGCGACAAAGATCACTGGGCCCAGAGGCCACACTGCCACTCCCTGGGGCTGCTTTGTAGACTCCTGCTCCCAGGTGAACCTGGAAGCCCATCTCCTCCCCAAACATGTCCTCATGGCCTGGCCCCTGGTGTGGCCAGAGGCAAAGTCACTCTCCTCTGATTCATAGGA
>NW_021880420.1:0-715 GCF_006229205.1 Suricata suricatta
TCTGGGTGGCTCCGTCTGTTAAGTGTTGGACTCTTGATTTCGGCTCAGGTCACGATCTCAGAGTTCTGAGATCAAGCCTCGTGTTGGGCTCTGCACTGAGTGTGGAGCCTGCTTAGGATTCTCTCTTTGCCCTCCCCTGTCCTTCTCCTGCTTGTGTGCACTCTCGCTCTCTCTCAAAAGAAGAAAGAAAGGGAGGGAGACAGAAAGAAGAGAGAGAGGAAGGAAGGAAGGAAGGAAAGAAAGAAAGGAAGGAAGAAAGAAAGAACAGAGAGAAAGAAGGAAAGAAATAAAATATCAGCATGTATTTGAAACAGGCAAGTGACCTCCAAAATGGCCCCTGACCTTGGGTTGAGTAGCACTGGGAGAACATTTCCTGTCAGTCAGGAGGGCGGTAGAAGAGAGTGCACGGTGTGGACATGGCTCCTCTAGGCCTCTGAGATTTGTGCAGCCTGTTTCCAGGAATATGCTCCAGGGTTAGGGCTGCTGACTTGTTTCGGACCAAGAGCAGAGCTGAGCGGAGCCTCACTTTGTGCAGGTTCTCAGCAGCGCCCAGCCTCACTTGGCGGAGAACCAGCAGGCCCCAGGTGCGGGCAGCCACGTCGGCCCAGGGCTGCCAGGCCTGGCTTGAAAGCAAAAACATGAATTAACCAGACAAGTAGCAAACGCTAAGAAACCCTGGTGGCAAGAGCCCCGATCCCAGGTCACTTGCAAAGGG
>NW_021880421.1:0-715 GCF_006229205.1 Suricata suricatta
TACAGTAACAACATTCATACTGCTGGGACTGACAGATGACCCTGAGCTGCAAGTTCTGATTTTTATCTTTCTATTTTTTACCTATCTGCTGAGTGTGACGGGAAATCTGACCGTCATCACACTCACTTTTGTGGATCCCCACCTTCAAACACTCATGTACGTTTTTTTACAAAATTTCTCCTTCTTGGAGATCTCATTCACCACTGCCTGTATTCCCAGGTACTTGTATAACATAGCCACAGGTGACAAGGTCATTACCTATAATGCTTGCGTCATCCAAGTGTTTTTTACTGACCTCTTTGCGGTAACAGAATTTTTCCTGCTGGCCGCCATGTCCTCTGACCGCTATGTGGCCATCTGCAAACCCTTGCATTATGGCACCATCTTGAGCAGCGGAGTCCATAGGAGTCTTATTTTTTCCTGCTGGTTGGCTGGCTTGTTGGTCATAACCTCCCCACTTAGTTTGGGGCTAAATCTGAATTTCTGTGACTCAAATTTGATTGATCATTTTCTCTGTGATGCTTCTCCCCTCCTGAAGATATCATGTTCAGACACATGGCTCATGGAACAGACTGTTTTAATCTGTGCTGTGCTGACCCTTATTTTGATCCTTATATGTGTAGTTTTATCTTATACTTATATTAACAAAACAATTTTAAAATTTCCATCTGTCCAGCAAAGAAAAAAAGCCTTTTCCACCTGTTCTTCCCACATG
>NW_021880422.1:0-715 GCF_006229205.1 Suricata suricatta
AGACAATGCTGGGAAGGCGTGGTGCCAGGAGGCTTGCTCGCTTTGTGACTGACCTTAGCGGGAAGGCTTCATGTTTCTGACCATTAAGTGTGCTCTTAACTATAGGGGTTTTTTGGTAGATTTTAAAAACTCAGGTTGAGGAAGTTCCTCTCTATTTGTAATTTGTTGAGAGTTTTTATCCTAAATAAGTGCTGAATTTCGTCAAACACTCGGTCTGCATCTATGATATAATTCTGTGATTTTTCCTTTCTAGCCTGTTAATGTGACAGCTGATTTTCAAATGTTGAGCCAGCCCACATACCCGTGCTAAATCCCACTTGGTCTGGTGGGATTTATATTGTTGGATTTTATTTGCCAATATTTTGTTGAAGATTTTTGCATTTATGTTCAGGAGAGACATTGGTCTTCAGATTTCTGCACACACACACACACACCTCGTAGCATCAGGTTCCTGCCCCTACAGGCTGACCGCCAGTCTGGGTGGGCTCAGTTCCGCTGTGACATCCAGTGATCTCGCATCTCCATTGCTTCCACACCACTTGCTTGTCTCTCGTCCTGCCTGGCGGTGGCCATGGGACCACCGTGCTGCCTCGCCTCACCTGTATCAGGGGCCAGCCCGACGGGGCTGTGACCTCCTGGAGAGGGCAGGCCCCACGGTGGAGGAAGAGCCCCCAGAGGCGCCGCAGGAGGGTCCGCGTCTCCCTCACGTCTCGCT
>NW_021880423.1:0-715 GCF_006229205.1 Suricata suricatta
CAAGATTTAAACCTAAGTCCTTTGATTCTAAATTTCCTACTCTAATCCATTGCTCTTTCCTCCATCCCCACAGTGGTCAAAAACCCAATCCCAGTAAGTGGCAAGACTGCAAGTTAATATGTCATTTGATCTGCTTTTCTTTCAGACTTAAGAATTATTTGTCTACACAAGAACTTTTACAAAATGACTTCATTTCTATTCAAAACATTAAATTAGTTTCTTTTTTCCCTACATGTTAGAAATATGGGTCAAATGGTCATAGAGACCTAAGCTAAATCCACATGAATAGTTTTTAAATGATCTTTTCTGTATAGAGAATTAGTTTTCCTCCTTGTCTTTACTCAGTACCTCAGAACAATTACCCTCATAACTATTCATTTTATAATCCTTCTGATAAGTTTTCTATAGGTTTTTTAGATGCCTGGTTTCACCTTGACAGTCTCTGGTCCATAGCACATATATAGCATAATAATTAAACAGCATAATAATTTTAGATGATTAAACGGTAAAAGCAGCAGTAGTACTTATTCTTTTTGTTCAGTTGTGCCTTGATTGTTGGTTGGTAGCAGAGATAAATTTCTTTAAATGTCTTTAAATTTCTGCTGAGCAAATTCTATACGTGCTTCAGTGAGGATGAATTTAAAGGGAATACTAGAATCCTCATTGCCAAACTCAAAGGCTTTGGACTTGTTTGGACAGTATCTGTTCCTGACTT
>NW_021880424.1:0-1517 GCF_006229205.1 Suricata suricatta
AAAAAACTGAGGGGGCTGGTTCCGAGGTAGCTCAATCGTTAAGGCGCTCAACTCTTGATGTCAGCTCAGGTCATGTTCTCACAGTTGTGGGATCCATCTTCTCGTCGTGCTCTGTGATGACAGCACAGAACCTGCTTGGGATTCTCTCTCTCCTTCTCTCTCTGCCTCTCTCCTACTTGCCTGTGCGCATATATCGTGAGCATTCACTTTCTGAAAGTAAATAAATAAATATCGGAACAAAAAGACCACACTTATGAATTGGTCATTGCTTCCTTTTTGAAAGGGGTCATGGATTATCTGTTCAATGTCTCACTGTGCAATGTTGCAAGAGTTTGGCCTCTGGATCTCAATATGCAATTTCTAGAAACTCCCCTGACTCCCATACTGAGATTCAGAGTTTTATTGTAGAAGCCTCCCAAGAAACTCTTGCTTTTTCCTTTGAGAACCTCTCTTTTTGGTCCATAATTCTGCAGAATTAGACATGCCCAGTCGTACCTGTAAGTTCTTTGTGTATCTTGGGACTCACTTTATCAGGACCTCCGACTGGAATATGAGCTCCTCAGGGAGTTTTAGTTCCCTGCTCTAGCATATGTAGGGGCTCCATATACTTTTAAAAATATAACAGCCATATGGAAATATAATTTATATCCCATGAATTCAGTAATTTTTAATATATTCACAGATTTACATACATCACCCTAATTTTAGAAGTCTTCATCACCTCATTAACAAAACCTCGTACTACCCACTAATCAATCCATCCTGTCAGTTCCTGGCACCATTAATTTACTCTCTATTTCTGTGGCCCTACCTATTCTGGATAATTCATTTAAATTGGATCATACAATATGTATGAGGCCTTCTGTGATTGGCTCTTTTTTCACTTGACATGGTGTTGTTAAGATTCATCCATGTCATAGCAGGTAACTCATATCTTTGTTGCCAAGTGACATTGCATCCTATGGGTATACCACATTTTTATCAGTTCTTATGTGGGTGCACATTTGGAGTAATTCTACTTTCTGGTAACCGTGAAGGTTATTGTGTGGGTTGATGAACAGGTTTGTGGGTGGATACGTATTTCCAGTTCTCCTGGGTATATACCGAGGACTGGAATAGTAAGTATGCTTGACCATTTGAGGAATGGCCCCAACTGTTCCAACGTGGCCGTACCATTTTACATCGTCACCAGCAATGGGCAAAGGTCCCGATCTCTTCTCATCTTCTACCCTTGGTGTTGTGTCTTTTTTAGTATAGATGTTGGATGAAAGTCATGTGGGCAGGTGTGAAATGATATCTCCTTGTAGTTGGGTTTGCTTTTCTCTCCTGACTAATAATGTTGAGCATTTTTTTCATATGCTCATTGGGTAGTTGTATATCTTTGGTGGAATGTTTGTTTAAATCCTGCACCCATTTTTTAAATCTTGGCTATCTGTGTTTTTATTGTTGAGTTGTATTTGGGGTAGAAGTCCTTTATCAGACATGTGGTCTCTAAATATTTCTGTCACTTGTGTTTT
>NW_021880425.1:0-715 GCF_006229205.1 Suricata suricatta
GTCTCTCAATAGTCACTGAACAAATGAAAGCATGAATGCACGAGTAAGGCTCTGTAGCTTCCTCCAATGCCAGGACAGATGACGGTTTATAGCAGTCCCGGGGAGCCTACAGGAAAAGGACCCCAAGCCCCTGTCCTCGGGCTGAGTGGACAGAATCAATTACTTCCATTTACCCATCTGATATATTTTGAGCACTCACTATCTGCCAACACAATTTGTTGCCAGAGATGTTAGGTAAATAATCCCATAGACTCCTGTGGTCTGGAGGAGGAGACAGACATTAGCACATAATAGGTAGAGGGTTATTTGTTACAGTGATGGTCTCTCTATGGAGGAAAAGAATGACGAGAGCATAATCCAGTCTGGGGATCAGGGAAGACTTCCCAGGAGAAGGGAGCTGCTGTTGAGATCTGAAGGCTGAGCCTGAGTTAACAGGAACAGAGGTGCATAGACTGAAGGATGCAGGACAGCAAGATTTTCCACCCCAAAAACATGTCTTTGGCATGTGGATTATTTTAGGCTGATTTTTTTTTTTTTAACAGAAGGCTTAGGAAGAATGTTATGTGCCATTGTTTCTGGGTGGCCTGGCAAACATTTGGTTACCAAACATGTATTCTTTCCATTCTTCCTGTGAATTAGCTTCCTTCCCTTTGGGCCCCTGGATTCCTACCCCTTCTCCTTAGTCCAGAATGACATATATACCTCATTTTGCCTG
>NW_021880426.1:0-715 GCF_006229205.1 Suricata suricatta
CCTGGTCCTTTATGTCCTCTGAACTTCCCTTTCATTGAGTGCTCAGGCTGATCATGCACAAAGACCTAAATGTAAGACATGAAACCATAACACCCCTAAAAGAAAGTACAGTCAGTAATCTCTTGAACATTGCTTTAGCAATATTTTTCTAGCTATGTCTCCTGAGCAAGGGAAACAAGAGCAAATTAAACTATTGGGACTGCACCAAAATGAAAAATTTTTGCATGATGAAGGAAATCATCAATAAAATAAGAAGACAACCTACTGAGTGGGAGAAGATAGTTGCAAATTATATATCTGATAAGTGGTTTATACCCACAGAATATAAAGAAAATGTACAACTCAATGCTAATTAAAAAATTAAAAAATGGGCAGAGCATCTGAAAAGACATTTTTCCAAAGAAGACATACAGATGGCCAGGAGACCCATGAAAGGATATTCAACATCACTCATTATCGGGGAAATGCAAATAGAAACCATAATGAGGTATCACTTCATAACTATCAGAATGACTGGTATCAAAAAGATAAGAACTAACAAGTGCTAGTGAGCATGTGGAGAAAAGGGAGTCCTTGTGTACTATTGGGGGAAATGCAAATTGGTACAGCCACTGTGGAAAACAGCATAGAAATTCCTTAAAAAATCAAAAATAGAAGTGCTATATGATCCAGTAATTTCATTACTGGATACTTATCCAAAGAAAACAAAAATACT
>NW_021880427.1:0-715 GCF_006229205.1 Suricata suricatta
CTTGGAATAAACCTGCCTGCCCCTTTCCAAAAAAAAAAAAAAAGGCTTTTCAGGCCATGAAGTCTCTGTCACAACTACTCAATTTGGTCAAAGTAGTGCAAATACCATACATAATGGTGTAGACCATACATGATGTGTAAATAAATATGTGTGGCTGTGTTCCAGTAAAACTTTATTTACAAAAACAAGATGTGCCCAGGTATGGCCTGTGGGCTTCAGTTTGCTGACCTCTACCTAACCTATCATCGATCTGACCAGACTGGTCCAACTAGCCAGGAAGGGGTGCCCTGGGAATTCTAGATGCAGGGCATATCGCACTGTTTACAGATTAGCATCTTTGGCTGTGGTCATATCAGTCGGCTCTGGATGAACTAACAATTTAATTCTTAACCTTGGAAAGGTGATCTCTGAAGAGACTCGACCTTGGGGTCTGGCCTGAGTAGCTCATCTGTCTCATTCATTTACCATTCTCTCTCTTCCTCTCAATCTCTCTTCCTCTTTTCACCATCTCTAAATGATAGCACCAACATACTAATTTTTATTTTTTATTATTAATAAGATTTAATACATCCTACTAACCAAACAGGCTTTGCTTTAGATTTAGGAATCAGTCTATATGAGAAAATACCCAGTTGTAACAATTCAGCTATTATCATGAATTGTTATCTACATTAAAAACACAAGCTATTATGAAAGATTATATTTTAGTCATCTT
>NW_021880428.1:0-715 GCF_006229205.1 Suricata suricatta
GAGGGGTACATGAGGCTTCCAATTCCAGAGCTTTCCTGATGTTCTTAGGGGAGACCTGGAGGGAAGGGAGAGGTGCTTTGCTTCTCTGACATGTTTCCTGCTGTAGCCAAACCACCGGTTTCCATTTTCAACACTGGTTCTGAGTTTTTCCCACCTGTGTGCATTTTCAAATGCACTGATCTCAAAATAACCATGGACTCTCACCACTATTATTTAGACCCTCTAACCCCTCCTGCCCCTACATGGTCACAGAACATCTCCGCTCACTGCTTAAACCCAGAAATTCCAGCATGTCAAGGCTGTGTCAAACTTCTGATGCCTTCTGTTGTCAAGGTGAAAACTACTCAGATACTTGACATGAGCCACAAGGACCTCATACCCCCCATCTTGCCTCTCTTTTCCTTCCTCACTATGCCCAGACACAAATGAGCTTCCTCTCTATTCTTGAGATAACAAAAGTTCTATGTTAACAAGATCTATTCCTTTTATTGTTTCCTCTGAGTGGAAATCGGCTCTAGATGCAACTTCCTTTTTGTCAGTTGGGTCTTGGCAAAGATGTCCTACTCAATGAAACTCTCTGTGACTCCTAGAACCTGGACCAGCCCTGCCCATTGAGCGCCAGCATCTCATCCCTTTCCTGTCTTCAAGGCACATGTTAACATGTGGAATCCTCTTGCCCATTTCTTTGTGCCCATATCTCCCGGGGTGAATCATG
>NW_021880429.1:0-715 GCF_006229205.1 Suricata suricatta
GAGAAGAATGGGTATGAGCTCTGCTTTAAATGTCTGGTAGAATTCCCCTGGGAAGCCATCTGGCCCTGGGCTTTTATTCGTTGGGAGATTTTTGATAACGTATTCTATTTCTTCACTAGTTATTAGTCTGTTCATGCTTTCCATCTCTTCCCGTTTGAAATTTGGCAGTACATGCACATTTAGGAATTTGTCCATTTCTTCTGTGTTGTCCAGTTTATTGGCATATATTGTTTCATAGTAATCTCTGATGATTGCTTGTATTTCTAATGGATTGGTTGTAATAGATCCTTCTTCATTCATGATTTTGTCTATCTGGGTGCTCTCTCTTTTCTTTCTGAGGAGTCTGGCTAGAGTTTTATCGATTTTGTTTATTTTTTCAAGGAACCAACTCTTGGTTTCATTGATCTGCTCGACTGTCCTTTTGGATTCTTTATTGTTTATTTCTGCCCTGATCTTTATGATTTCTTTTCTTCTGCTGGGTTTGGGGTGCTCTTGCTGCTTCCCTTCTAGTTCCAGTAGGTGCTCTGTTAAATTTTGAATTTGCACTTTTTCTAGTTTGTTGAGATTTGCCTGGATTGCAATATACTTTCCTCTTAGGAATGCCTTTGCTGCATCCCAGAGATTTTGGATTGTTGTATTTTTGTTCTCATTAGTTTCCATATATTTTTTAATTTCTTCTCTGATTGCCTGATTAACGCAATCATTCTTTAGTAGG
>NW_021880430.1:0-715 GCF_006229205.1 Suricata suricatta
TGACCCGGGCCTGCCCCGCGCGCCCCGGGGACGCCGGCTCTTCGCGCCCCGGACCTGGAGCCCGCAGGCGCCGCCGGCCCGGGACCAGCTACTCTGCGCAAGTCCCGCGGTTATCTTTAAATTATAAATAGCCCTTCCTTGCCGTGGTCTTTGCCGCGGGTAGCTCAGACTCGACTCTCTGTAACACTCTTTCTCCGGATGAGTAAAAACCCTTAGTCCGCCCCTGCGGCCGCCTGGTACTTCGGTGTTCTGTCCCCCGCGCGTCCTGCGGGAGAGGAGCTTCGCCCTGCAGCCGGCCTGCCTGCTGGAGAGCCCGCAGTGTGAGCTCACAGCGCACCCAGGCCAAGTGACATGAGGCCGAGTGAGTGCAGGGCAAGACTCAGGTGGCTCTATGGCTTAGCTGGTTAAAGCGCCTGTCTCGTAAACAGGAGATCCTGGGTTCGACTCCCAGTAGGGCCTGGCCTTTTCTCAAGGGACCGACTCTTACTGTGTGTTGTTTTACCTGGGCGAGTCCCCGCTTGTGGGTCCTACTCATCCCGGCGAACTCTCACCAGGCTCCCAGCTGTGGTACCCAACTAGGTACCTTGTGACATGCGACCGAGCAAGAATGCTTTTCCTAGTTTGCCTCACCCTGTGTTGGAGCACCTGCAGTGTGTTACAGTTTAACGCAGGCAGGCACGGAGAAATCTCTCCAGACTCTCACATCTCCAGCTCT
>NW_021880431.1:0-715 GCF_006229205.1 Suricata suricatta
ATTAGTATGATAATTAAGAAGCTCCTCCCATGCCGTACATTCTAGATTCCAAAATGAAATTTTGGTCTGAGAAACAGATGGTAAGAGGCAAGAAACAGAGAAGGAGAGAGGGTGGGAGAGAGCATGAGCAAGCGAGAGACTGAGAGAGAGAGAGAGAGAGAGAGAGAGAGAGAAGAGGGCTGTCATTTGTTTATTCTGCCTTCTTTCATACACATTCATGTTTAATATTCGAGAGAAAATTGTTCTAAATTCACCATTAACTGTTTCTGAATATTGAAATGCAAAATCACTTTAAATAGTTACTGCACAGAAATATGGGTCCTGTTAAACATTCTCTAAGTAGAAGTGTTGAGTTCAGTAGATCTTTAAACAATTGTTTACAGACAAAATATTTTCGTTTCTATTTTCAAGTAACCAAAACCTAGTTCTGGCTAACAAACCTGAGAGGCTGACATTCTGTCTCCGGTGCTGAAGATGTAAGATGTATGCAGTAGGCAGACAATTATACTGTAATTGAAGCTCCTGGGGAATGGGCCCATTAAGCTCCACAACAATTACGAATCTCTATGGTATAAAAAATATATATAAATTAAACCAAGATGACAAGATGTATGATATAACACAACTAGTAGTTAATCTCTATGGAATATCATCAGGAAATTTATTTTTTATATTGTTTCAATTTGGGAAACAATGGTTTACAACCACACATGCC
>NW_021880432.1:0-715 GCF_006229205.1 Suricata suricatta
AACATGCTATATACACCTAGCTATCCAGGGTAGGGTGAAAGCTTGTAGCAAAAATAAAGGAGTCCTGGCTGTTACTATATATTTCAGAATGAGACTGCAGAGTTTGGGAACATCCATGCCAAATAATACTATGTTCCTTTCCCCCAAGAATACGATAAAATATCTCCTCTGGACATTTTCAAAGCTATTTGCTCACCAATGAAGAGAAAGTCACAAAACTAAAAGAGTAGTAGAAAATCAGTGAAAGCAACGGTGAGTACACCTTATGTAATATCAGGGCCTCATAAATCCACAGTTATATAGGATTAAAGAAATGTGTAACTCAATACAAAGTCTTGGGAGAAAAAGATGCCCACTAAAATGCAGGGCTTTGTATTATTAAGCAAGGTCATAGAAAATAGTACTTGGACTTTACTTTTGTTCCAAGTTTGAGAAATCTGTATTGCATTAAACCTCCTGAAGTGGCATGAAGTTCAATCTTTTGTTAAAGAATCTGTGTCCAACTTTGTAAGAATGTATCTGTGATGACCCACAATCTAATATGACAAGAGGTATGTGCTCAGACCTTAGACAATCCAAAGCTTCAATTAGGTAAAAGTATTAACTAATTAATATATTTTTCTTGGATATGTAGTAGCCCTGTCAAAGGGATGACTTGTTTTGTTTTACTTTTTAGAGAGAGAAAGACTGCACGCGTGCAAGTTGGGGAGAGGAG
>NW_021880433.1:0-715 GCF_006229205.1 Suricata suricatta
AAAGCAATTGTTGATGATATGGGTAATTTAGGAAGATCTCAGAGATGAGTTTCGTTGGTATTTCTTTGATATGGCAAATGTGTTAGGCATATACATAGTAATCGGGGTTGTTTTCTGAACAAAAATGGTAGATGCACCTGCCTCTTACCTCTGAGTACTTCTGAACACAGAGAGCACCATAGACCTCCTTTGCTGCCCACTGCAAAATCTGAAAAAAAAATTATGGCTGATTTCATGGATTTTATACCAAAACACACACTTTTAAAGATTAAATAACACCCCATAATATTTAGAGGTCAGCTCATCAAGGTTATCTTATAGTATATTAGTCTAAATATGCAGATTGTCAAAGCTAACCCCACAAAACACATTACTTTAAAAAAACTCATTACTTTAAAAAATGAACTATATTCATTCATAAAACCTATTCAGGCAGCTTACAAGATATTGACTTTTGCAATGAATTTAATTTTGAATTGACAATAATAGGAAACAAAATTGATAGGAAAGCATAAGTAAACGGATGGAATTATTGTCACAATTGATTATGAATTGGGATTTTTAAACTTTGAGTGTTCAGTTGGAGAGCGAAGTTATCTTACCTTGAGAAGCAAAAAAGCATGATAATTCAAAGCAGGAAAAAAAGACTAAGGTGAGTACCCCTGGGGTTCAGTCTGTTGGGTTTCTGACTTCTGCTGAGTTCTCACAGTCAGTG
>NW_021880434.1:0-715 GCF_006229205.1 Suricata suricatta
GCTGTAAGCGGCAGTAACTGATACTCTAACGTAGGAACGTACCGGAAGGGTACTGGCACTCACAGAATTGGCAGGACAGAGACGTCGACTTAGAAACAGGTAAGCAGCGAGATGACTCTGGAGGTCAGAGGCAGGACAGGGACCACCAGGTCTCAGGGCAGGAAAGATGAAGTCAGAGGCCACTGATAGGGGTAGAACGAATTCCATTATGTTTCAGCCTCTTTATCTCTCACCTCCAGGGGGTCTCCAGCTGGCCTAAAGTAGATTACGTGCGTGCGTCCTTTGCCTGGGGGAGCACAGGACACCCAGATGCCAGTCCTGTGCTCTGTCCCTGCAGATCATACCCTGGGGTAACGCCCTCCAACCTGGGGTACTGGGGCAGAGAGACATGAACGCGGGCGAGTGAAACCCCCATGAACCTGGGGAGATCCACTCTACTGAGCTCATTCCTCAACTTTGCTAAGGGCCCCCTTCTGGTGGCTTATGAATAAAGGCTGAAAAAGAGAGTGGGCATTGCATAACCATTCCCTTTATTTTGACAAACCTCTGAGACTCTCTCAATCATCCCCAGAAACACACATTCAGCGGTGGCGTGTACAGCCCACCGTGGGGGGTGCACCCACCGCCTGGAGAAAGGAGAAAGCCACACGCCAAGTATACGGGGTAACTGGTGAACGTGAATGGAATAAATGGTAAAATGTGCCCAGTTTTCAGC
>NW_021880435.1:0-7523 GCF_006229205.1 Suricata suricatta
ACGCCCGGAACCCAGTGCACCTGGAGCCCGACCCTGAGGTTTGGCCCCTGGCCGGTGGGAGCCGCAGAGTTGCCCCTGCGTGGGTCTAGGGGAATGACTGAGGCTTATTGTGAGCCTAACCAAGGGGGGAATCTAATTGCAGCCGCTGGATCAGCTGTGAGATCATGCAAATGTACGCATCTCCTGATATCTGACCTGCAGCTCTTGATCTGGAAAATGCCCCTCCCCCATACCTATTGGCACCAACCACCAAAGGTAGTTTGCTTTCAGCTCACAAGACCAGGAATAGATGCAAGGGGTGTACCAGCTCTCCAGCCCTACGTCCTATTTTGGTTCACAGGAATCTCCATCACCTTTTCCTTCTACAAAATATCACCGTGGTTCCTCACACGGATTATCTTATGCCCATCAGACCTACGAAGTAACAAGTAGCAATTCTTCCAGATTTACAGATGAAACATGTGTATGTCGCAAGGTAGAAAAACAATTTCTGATTTCAAAAATGGGGGGGAGGGGGGCCTCATCCTCAGTGACATTTGTCGGGGTCCAGTGTGGTAGGGCATGTTAAGATAAGAAACTCTCTCCCAACCCTCCAAAAATATATTCAAGTACCTGTGGGTCAGGCTTTTAAAATAATTTTTAATGTCTTATTTATTTTTGAGAGAGGCAGAGACAGAGACAGAGACAGAGACAGAGACAGAGAGAGTGCATGTGCGCAGGGGAGGGTCAGAGAGAGAGGGAGACACAGAATCCGAAGACGGGTTCCAGGTTCTGAGCTAGCTGTTAGCACAGAGCCCTAAGAGAGGCTCGAACCCACGAACCCCCACGAACGCCCACGAATCATGAGCTCAGGACCTGAGCTCAAGTCAGATGCTTAACCGCCTGAGCGACCCAGGCTCCCTGAGTCAGGCTTTGAAAACCACCTGGACGGCATTTGCTCTACACTGGTGGCACAGGGAATCCCACGGGAAAGGTGCGGGGTTGGGTGTGATGATAGCCTCCTTAAAAACAGTCCGACCTTTCTAGACACCTTGAACTCAATGCCCATGAATAGTTTTGCCCCGGAGAAATCACAATAGGAAAATCAGCAGATTTTCACAGAAGACCAGAGTAAGAAGTGGCTTTCTATCTAAGCATGGAATCACACTGCTAGGTAGTGACAGAATTCAGACTCTCACTCTCGCCTTGTATTTATCTTTTTCAAGTTAAATAGCTTCAGAATTTCAGCCAATATGTATAATGGCGAGGGGATCAAGGTCTAGGGGTCTATTTACACATAGTTTCTGTCCAACGCCAGTCCATGGTTTCTTTCTATGTGACACTCAGCTAGTACCTAGCCTCTCTTATCCCCATATCTACATCTGTTGGTTGGACATAAAACTCAACATTTTGCAAGGTGCCTTTAGGATTCAATTGGATAACAAAGGCTATGTCATTAGATCTCTCGGGTAGAAAGGCAGTTGTTCTCTTACAATGACTGTTTTCATTGTCATCATTAGTTATATAGCCACTGATACAAATAGCATCAAAAAAAATCTTTCTGCACGTGGTAACTCTGGGTGGTTGGCTCTTGTCTTCCTGTATCATAGCTATCGTGAATTGAGTTCTAGTCCATCCTTCCTCAAATATTTCAGACTTCATACCTCTGTTTAGTAAATGACAGTGCATCCAAGCCTGCATTTCCTGGATCAGACATTTCTTTTCAATGTCACATAGTCAGTTTGACTCAAAGAGCATAACAAGCATGTTTTGATCACGTGCCAGCAGCAGGGTGCTGCGGTTGGGGACCCACATGCCTAGTGGGAAAAGGGCGCCCGCGTTTGCACAGCTCACACTCCAGGGGGAGCACAGAGACACAGTCAAGGCACCAAGGGGACACAGCCAGCTCTTCCTCCCTATGGTGGTTGATTTCGTGCCAGGAAAGAAAAGTTCCAATGTTTAAGATGACTCCCACCTAACACAGTCTTTTTCATGGGCTGAGGAAACAAGATAATGGTAGAGGTAAAATGAGAATTAAACCAGAAAAAAGAGGATAGGATGTCAAAGATGAGAGAGAGGGGGGAAGGTAGAGAGGGTTGGGGGTAGAAATCAGGACATAAAGGAAGATGAAAACATGGCCAACAGAAGAAGCAGAGGGTGGAAGCTCTGGTCAAGGCAGCGAGTATCGCTGAGTGGAAAGAGGTCAGTGGAATACTATGGCATCTCTGCAGCCGACTCGGGGCCCGGGACACAGACGCCGCAGACAGAAAGCGCTGCTGGGCTGAGTATAAGAGGGGGACAAAAATGGTTCAGCATCCATGTTGCATTTGAAGGCTCAGCATCAGCTACTTGAAGGCTCAGGCTGTAGAACCTTCTCAGAGACTTATTTGAATCTTAGTGACAACTGCTTTCCACCAGCGAGGTTAGGGGGAGCTAATCTGTATGGTAGATGCACCAGAAAGAAGTCACTATCATGAGAACCAGCAATGTGGCCAGACTGCGGATGATGAGCACTGTTCTCAACAAAGAGGGGATCACCGAGATTCAGACAAGATTTATGCATTCTCTTTAGTTGAGATGTTTTAAAATCTCTTTGAATCTGAGATCCCCATCCCTTCTACTTTTCCCTTTTATTTTGTGAAGAAAAGCATATGTCAAGTATAGCATCTCCCCTGTTTTTTAAAGATTCATTCATAAACAACCTTTCTGAACATCAAAGCTAGGAACATTCCACTCACTGACTCAGTGTGATGCAATGAAGCAAGTTCATTTCAATATTGGGCATGTGGAGCATCAAGGTATTGCCTAGGTAGATTTTTCTCAAGACAAGAATTAAGTAATTTCAAGAAGAAAAGGTGGAACATGCATCCTGATAGTCACCGCAGCATTATCAAAAATAGCCAAACTATGGAGAGAGCCCAAATGTACATATATATATATATATATATATATCATATTCCATAATGAAATATTACTCAGCCATCAAAAGGAATGAAATCTTGTCATTTGCAATGACATGGATGGATCTAGAGAGTCTTATGTTAAGTGAAATACGTCAGTCAGAGAAAGACAAATACCATATGATTTCACTTATATGTGAAATTTAAGACACAAAAGCAATGGATATAGGCATGCAAGGAAATGAGAGGGAAGTAAACAATGAGAGACTCTTAACTATAGAGAACAAACTGAGGGTTGATGGAGGTTGGAGGGGAATGGGCTAAATGGGTGATGGGTGTTAAGGAAGGCACCTGCTGTGATGTGCACTGGGTATTATATATAAGTAGTGAATCACTAAATTTAGTCCCGAAACCAATATTATACTAGAAGTTAACTAACTAGAACTTAAAACTTGAAGGAAAAGACAGAAAGAATATTTCCTAGACTTCACCAATGATCATTGGAATTGATATGCAATAAATGTAGATGAATTTGAGAATAAAATGAGCTCCATTTCTTATCCACCTATTCCAAAAATAAGTTTTGGCCTCTTGTTAAGGAAAAAGGTAGCATGAAAGAATACAGAGTTGTGAGGATGGTGAACAAGAACATGGACGGGCAGGGATTGGACTTCCTTGGTGAGAAAAGCTGGGACAGTCTCTGCATGAGTAAGAGGGTTCCTTTTTCTAGGCTTTGGGGTTCTGATCTTAGGAGGAGGAGGCCTTGCCTACTGATTGCCTTCTTACTGCTAATCTTTTTGCTTTTGGGAAAGAAGTCAGGTAAAACGCAAGCTCCTTAAGGGGCAAAACCACAGGAGAGTCGCTCAAACCCAGTGCAGAAATTGGTGACAGCTGTGGGCCCACCTCACTTAATGAAGGGGAGGCTGTGATTTGGAGCTTGCAGGACATCCACTTAGCACTCCTTATTGCATAGAGTCAGGAAATGTTCTGATTCTAATTTGAACCCTTGTTTTGCCCTATCAGTAGACTACTTCTAAAGGGGCTCATTTCCTCTAGAGGATCAGAGGGTATTCTCAGGAATGAGATCTAAAATTTAGTTTCATTTTCTCCCATTTTATATTGTAATTCCCTGCAAACCTGTAAAAACTGATACAGACATTTGACTTCAACCTTGTGTTAACAATACTTGTGGACTGAAGGGATTAAAGAAGGGGCAGTACAAGAAATGCGTCCTGAAACAGAGTAACCCTTTTGTTGGTATCAGTGCACAGACAGTAGTCTGCTATTAGGATGACTATGTCCTAGCACACAGCGGGTGAGCAGCAATGGTGTGAAGTTTTCATAGGGAGAAGCTGGGATTGTTGGGGTGGACCACAGTGAGGACTGTGATGTGACGGCTGTGTGGACAATATAGGAAGAGAAGAGAAAACTCTTTTGTACATAAACTTGACATAGGTAACAGTCATCTGGGAAGGAAACTGACAGTTGGAGTCCATGTTATGATTAAATTCTAAATCCCAGTTTCAAAACCCAGGGTAGGGACTTAACAGGCTCAGCTTGGGAAAGGATGCCAAGACTTAGGCCAACACCCAGTACCCAGTGAACACAAGGGTTAATTATGAACTTGTCTACACCTGTAGACCTATGGATGTGGGAGAGGGGAGGAGCTGTGCAAGTATGGGAGGGGATGGATGGTGAATGCCACAGTAATGCACCAGAGGCTACTGCTTCCACTATCAAGCATTAAGACTGTGAGAATATTACTATTTTTGGCAAAGCTGACTCTTTCAAACACTTTTTGTTCTAGCAACTCATGCTGGAGTATAGTCTATACATTGGATTGCCGTGCTATATGAAATAGAAGACAGTATCTTTGAATAAAAACAGAAACAAGTCCCAATTCATAATACCTGACAAGTCAAATTATTGATCTGTTTATAGACTATGATTTTTTGGAGGGGAATGATTTTTGTAGTTTTTGCATTTGTCCTGGTGTGTTTCATTTTGTATAAAACTATGAACATACTCCAAGGCCTCAGTCTGGTTACCTATGATGTAGGAGGTGGGGAGAAAGAGAGGGTAAGTTCTATTTTCACTTGACACCTTACTGTCCTCTTCGTTTAAAAATATATTTATAATTTTGACAGTGAAAGTGTTTAGAAATAAGTAAGAGAGAAGTAAGCGGATTCTAATGCCCATTCACTTTACCTTTAAGTTATAATTGCTAATATTTACTAAGAAATTACTGTATGAGAGGCAATATCTTAAGAGATTTATTATTGTATTTATTTAGGTGCTATTTCTAAGTGCATTTTACAGTGAAAACTGCAGAGTTGTAGAATTTAATATTTCAGCACGAGGAGCTGCTGAGCAAATGTTTGGCTGAAAAATGTGCCTCCCTCTTGGGACCCCCCCCCCATTTCTGTGTGTTATCGCCACCCAGGCACTGTCTACTCTCTACAATGCAAGTGCTCACACATTCTTGACACCTGGAGACACACATCCAAAGTCACACAGCTAATGAGTGCCTGTGCGATCTATTTCACTTACCTTTTTTTCAATAAAGAAATATTAAAATTATGTGCATTTCTTTTTTTAATTTATATTTTAGTTAGTTCGTATATAGTGCAATATTGGTTTCAGCGGTAGAATTCAGTGATTCATCACGGACATACAATACCCATACTTACAATATCACAAGAAGGGCCCTGTTCAGGGTGCCTGGTGGCTCAGCCTGTTAGGTGCCCAACATTGGCTCAGATCATGATCTCACAGTTCAAATTTTGAGCCCCAGGCTGGGCTTTGTGCTGACGGCTCAGAGTCTGGAGCTTACTTGGGATTCTGTGTCTCCCCTCTTTCTACCCCTCCCATATTCGCTCTCTCTCTCTCTCTCTCAAAAATAAATAAACATTAAAAAAAATTTCTAAGGAGGTGCCCTTCTTAATATCCATGACCCTAAATGATGTATATTTCTTTAAGGTATCAGGGAAATAATGTGGCTTCCAAAGAGTCCCCATCCAGTGAAAAATGCAGAGAAATGTGCCCGCAAGCTTCATGGCAATATCAAATCTAGAGAAACAAGAGGTAAAAAAAAAAAAAGGATATATACATATGTATGTGTATATATTTTCATTGTAAATGTATATATACATATATGTGTGTGTGTATATATGTATATATACACACACACACGTACATATGTATATATACATTGTAAATGTAGTGCCTTATGTAGAAATAGAATGGGAACTTGTGCCCCTGAAATGTAAAGTAACCTTGTAAATGGACCCTCCGTGTTTATATAAAGGACCCTGAGAGCAGGAGCAGCGTCAGCTGGCACTACTACTTCAGCAGTGAATCCAAAATACAGGCTTCAGCTTCACTGTGCCAGGTAGCAAGGGTATATCTGTCCAGGTGTGACCAGTGAGAGGATGCTTGTATTGTAGAGAGAACAAGGTGACTGCGTGGCTGTCACTCAGAAGTGTGGGATTTCCCAGTAAGAAGCTCCATCACCCAGGCAAAGTCGTGCTGAGCAGCCCACAAGGTCACATGCCCCCCAAACTGCACCAAGCAGGGTGCCAGTTTTTCTTAACTCCCCAAGACAGAAACTGCTAAGACAGAGGATAATCCACTAGGGCATCTGGAATTTACACCACCTACATTTAAAATGTGACTTTTAAATCAAAATTCTACTGGTCTCTAGTGCTAGGAAAGCCTTCTTGACTACACACTTCTAACACTTTTCTTTTATAGTCTCTTTATTTTATATTCTACCTGGGAAATATAGGGTCAAAATACCTAGAAACTACAGAGCTCAGTGAATGGGTGTGGGGGGTGTCTTATAATCTGACCGAATGAAGAAAATAAAATGTGAACACACTTTCCAACCCTATCTTTTAGGTCTCCCTTATCAATCCCTTGGCTGTATTTCTCACCAATCTCATCATTTATGAGATCAATATCATATATTTGAGCAGTGTTATTATCGGTAATTAAATATCTCCATCAAAATGAACTCAAAACTTCTATTCTTCTTTTAAATTATCTATCAAGTATGACTGTATGCTAGTAGGTCCTCTTGGACAGAGGACTCTGAGATGGTTATGGTCCATATACATCCTATTTGGGCCACAGAGAGCCACTGTTTGCCTTCTTTCTGTCCATGACTTTATGAATCTTGTCTAGACTCAGACTCCTTAAATCTGATGTTCTCTTTTGATCAATGCTTCCTCAGATTTTTTACAGTGTTTTCCTCACATTGTTCTGATTTAAGTTGAAAGGACACTCCCGTGTCTCTCATAATTCTATTTTGACCAGAGGGTAACATAGCACACTCCCAGGTACCTTCTTTTCAATGCATGTGTAGAACATTCTTTGTAGCTCTTATTATACCAAAATAGTCTTATGCATTTAATTGTTGGCACGTTTACTATCTATACCTCTGAACAGAGGTAAAGTAGATGTCACTGAAAAAAGAGAAAAATACCTGTCCTGGAAGATTTTTGTTCCATTTGCTTCTTTGAAAACACTAGTGAGCTTGCTATGACCCCCTAACGTCAGCACGATCCAATCAGCAGACTCAACCAAAACCGCATTCAACGTACTTTTGATTAATGTTATTCAGGAAGAGCATGTTTATGTGCC
>NW_021880435.1:7623-18142 GCF_006229205.1 Suricata suricatta
GAGGCGGCAGGAGCCCTGCCTCCTGCCTGCCCTGCACACCACAGAAGTACGGGTCTGGACAGCCTCCAGCAGCTGAGTGGAGGCTCAGGGGGATGGCACGTCTCCTAGAATGGGAACTACTGGTTGGGGGAGCAAAGTGGTGGAGACTCAGAGATTTTGTGCAGTGAGACGTTAGAAAGCCACCAGATTGGCCTGCCTCTGAGCTGGACTTAGGTTCCTCTGGTCCAACATTAGCCTCATGGATCCTAATACTGCAGGTCAGGGGCTGAATTAGACCCAGAAAACACCAGGGGAGGTGGTTTTGGGGAGAACTGCAACAGGGTGTCCAGAAGAGCCTGCAGATTTGGCCCTTTTCTAAGCCTAACTGGGTGGCTGAGTCTTAGTGCTTCCCTCCCCACCTGGGTTGGAACAATACCCTCTTAGCTCCATTGCTACATTCACTGCCTTCCCAGGATTCAGAGGTCTGTAGCCTCTTCAGCCTCCAGCATAGCTTTTCAATATCATGCCTTCCAGTTTCTTTCTAAGGGCTGCATAATTTGGTATTTTATAGATGTACAGTAATTTTTTTTCTATTTTTTACTGCAAAGCATCTGTATTTTTTTAATTTAAATTTTTGTTAGCATATATTGGTTTCCTGAGTAGATTTCAGTGATTCTTCACTTACACACAACATTCTGTGCTTATCATAACAAGTGTCCTCTTTTATCCCCATCACTCAACTAGCCCAATCCACCTCCCTCTGTCAACCATCAGTTTTTTCTCTATGGCTAAGAGTCTTTGTGGTTTGTTTTCCTCTCTCCTCTTTTCCCTGCCTTCCCATGTGTTCATCTGTTTTGGTTTTTTATGTTTCTTTTTAATTATTATTTTTGAGAGACAAAAAGAGAGCGTGAGCAAGGAAGATCAGTGACAGAGGGAGATACAGAATCCGAAGCAGGCTCCAGGCTCTGAGCTAGCTGTCAGCACAGAGACGATGCGGGGCCTGAACCCATGAACCCTGAGATAATGACCTGAGCCGAAGCCAGATGCTTACCGACTGAGCCAACCAGGCGCCCCTGTTTTGTTTTTGAAATTGCACATATGAGTGAAATCGTTTGGTATTTGTCTTTCTTGGTTGACTTATTTTGCTTACTAAAACATTTTACCTCCATCCACGTCATTGCAAATGGCAAGCTTTCATTGTTTTTGTTGGCTGAGTAATATTCCAAGGTGTATATATACCACTTCTTCTTTATCCTTTTGGGCTCTTTCTATAGATTGGCTATTGTTGACAGTCCTGCTGTAAACATGCACCCCTTCAAATCTGTATTTTTATATCCTTTGGGTAAACCTAATAGTGAAATTACTGGATCATGGGGTACTTTTATTTTTAGTTTCCCAAGGAATTTCCATACTAATCTCAAGAGTGGCTGCCGCAGTTTGCATGCCCACCAACAGTGCAAAAGGGTTCCCCTCCTCCTGCATCCTCCCCAACACCTGTTGTTTCCTATGTTGTTCATCATAGCCATTCTGACAAGTGTGAGGTGGTATCTCATTGTGCTTTTGATTTGTATTACCTTGAGGATGACGGATGTTGAGCACCTTTTCATGTGTCTGTTAATCATTCAGATATCTTCTTTAGAAAAGTGTCTATTCGTGTCTTCTGCCCATTTCTTCACTGGATTCTTTGTTTTTCAGGTGTTGAGATTGGTAAGTTCTTTTTAGATTTTGTATACTAACCCTTCATCTGCTAGATCATTTGCAAGTATCTTCTCCCGTTCCACCAGTTGCCTTTCAGTTGTGTTGATTGTTTTCTTCACTGTGTAGAGACTTTCTACCTTGCTGAGGCTTCAATGGTTCATCTTTGCTTTCATTTCCCTTGTCTACAGAGACATGTCTAGTAAGAAATCTCTGCGGCTGAGGTCAAAGACATTGCTGCCTGTGTTCTCTAGGACTTTGGTGGTTTCCAGTCTCGTATTTAGGTCGTTCATCCATTTTGAATTTATTTTTCTGTGTGGCGTAAGAAAGTGATCCTGTTTCATTCTTCTGAATGTTGCTGTCCAATTTTCCCAATGCCATTTGTTGAAGAAACTGTCTTCATTGATCTCTGTGTCTCTTCTTGTGCCAGAACCATATTGACTTGATGACTACAGCTCTGTGATACAGCCTGAATTCTGGAATCATGATGCCTTCAGTTTTGTTTTTCTATTTCAGAAATGTTTTGGCTATTCAGGGCCTTTCGTAGTTTCATACAAATTTTAGAAATGTTCTTCTAGCTCTGCAAAATAAAATGCTGGTTTATTTTAATAGGGGTTGCATTAAATGTGTAGATTGCTTTGGGTTGTATAGACATTTTAACAATGTTTGTTCTTCCAATCCATGATCATGGATTCTTTTCCAATGCTTTGTATCCACTTCCATTTCCTTCATATGTGCTCAATAGTTTTCAGAGTACAGATCTTTTACCTCTTTGGTTAGATTTATTCTTCTGTATCTAATTGTTTTTGGTGTAATTGCAAATGGGATAAATTTTTTCATTTCTTTTTCTGCTTCCTTCATTATTCATGTATAGAAATGCAAAAGATGTCTCCACGTTGAAATTATATCCTGTGACTTTACTAAATTTATGTATTAGTTGTAGCATTTTTTGGTGGAGTCTTTCCCATTTTCTGGATAGAATATCATGGTAAGTGAAAATATTAAATGTTTGACTTCTTCCCTGCCAGTTTGGATATTTTTTTTCTCTTTAATGTCTGGTTGTTGAGGCTAAAACCTCCCATCTTGTGTTAAATAGTAATAGTGAGAATGGACATCCTTGCCTTCTTCCTGACGGTAAGGGAAAGGCTCTTAGTTTTTCCTCATTGGGGATGACATTAGTTGTGGGTCTTTTGTATATGGCCTTTGTCATGTGAAGATATGTTCCATCTATCCCTATAATTTGTTAAGGGTTTTATCATGAATGGATGCTGTCTTTGGTCAAATGCTTTTCTGCATCTATTGGCAGGATCATACCGTCCTCATCATTTCTTTTATTAATGTGGCGTATCATGTTGATTGATTTGCAAGTATGGAACCAACTCTGCAGCCCAGAAACGAATCTCACTTAATCGAGGTGAATACTTGTTCTAATGTAGCTTTGAGTTATATTTGCTAGTGTTTTACTGAGAATTTTTGCATCCATGTTCGTCAGGGACATTGGCTTGTTATTTTCCTCTTTGGAGCAGTCTTTGGTTTTGGAATCAAGATGATTCTGGCTTCATAGAACGAGTTTTTTGGAACAGTTTTAGAAGAATGGGTATTCATTCTTCTTTAAATGTCTAGTAGAATTCCCCTAAGAAGCCATCTGGCTCAGGACATTTGTTTGTTAGTAGATTTTCATTGCAACATCAATTTCTTTGTGGTTATGTTTCTGTTCAATGTTCATTTTTCTTCCTATTTCGGGTTTGATTGTTTGTAAGCTTCTAGGAATTGGTCCATTTCTTCCAGATCACCCAGTTAGTTCGCATATACTTTTTCATAGTATTCTAATTGTTTGTGTTTCTTTAATGATGGTTGTGATCTCCCTGCTTTCATTCATGCTTTCATCGATTTGGGCTCTCTCTTCTTTTTGATAAGTCAGCTGGGGGCTATCCATTTTATTAATTCTTTCTAAAGCCAGCTTGTAGTTTTATAGATCTGTTCTACTCCTTTTTGTTTGTTTCTATATCGTTTATTTCTGTTCTAATCTCCATCATTTTTCTTCTCTGCTGGCCTTCTTTAGACTTTATGTGCTGTTCCTTTTCTAGCCCCATTGGGTGTAAGGCAAAGCTGTGTACTGGGGACATTTTCAACTTCTTGAGATAGGCCTGAATTGCCATATACTTCCCTCTCAGGATCGCCTTTGCTGCATCCCAAAAGTTTTGGACTGTCATGTTTTCTTTTTCATTTGCTTCCATGGATATTTTTATTTCTTCTTTACTTTTCTGGTTAACCTCTTCACTCTTAGTAAAATGTTCTGCAACTTCCATGTATCTGAGGGCTTTCCATGTTTTTTCTTGTGATTGACTTGAAGTTTCATAGTCTTGTGGTCTGAAAATATGCATGGTATGATCTCAATCCTTTTGTCTTGTTGAGAGCTAATTGGTGACCCAGTATGTGATCTCTTCTGGAGATTGTGCCATGTGCACTGGAGAAGAGTGTGTATTCTGCTGTTTTAGAATGAAGTGTTCTGAATATACGTGTTATGTCCGTCTGGTTCAATATGCCATTCAAAGCCATTTTCTGCTTAGATGCTCTGTTCATTGCTGTCAGTGGGGTGTTAATGTCCCATACTTGTATTGTATTATTATCATTGAGTTTCTTTATGTTTGTTATAATTGATTCATATATTTGAGTGGTCCAAGTTAGGGAAATATATATTTACAGTGTTAGATCTTCTTGATGGATAGCCCCCTTGATTGTGATATAAGGTCCTTCTTCATCTCTTGTTACAGTCTGTTGAAAATACGGTTTGTCTTATATAAGTATGGATATTCTGGCTTTCTTTTGACTTCCATCACCATGATATATGCTTCTCCATCCCCTCACTTGTGATCTGTAGGTGTCTGTAGGCCAAAAATGAGTCTCTTGTAGGCAGTATATAAACGGATCTTGCTGTATTATCCATTTTGATACCCTATGTCTTTTGATTGGAGCATTTCACTCATTTACATTCAGCGTGATTATTAAAAGACATGAATTTAGTGCCATTGTGTAACCTGTAGCTGTGGTGCTTCAGGTGATGTTCTCTGTTCCTTTCTCATCTTCATTGCTTTTGGTAATTTTCTTCTCCACTCAGAGAGTCCCCTGAAGATTTCTTGCAGGGCTGGTTTAGTGGCCATTCACTCCTTCAGTTTTTGTTTGTCTGGAAAACTCTCTATCTCTCCTTCTATTCTGAATGGCAGCCTTGCTGGATCAAGAATTCTTGGCTGCATATTATTTCCCATTCAGCACGTTGAATATATACTGCCACTCCTTTCTGGCCTGCCAAGCTTCTGTGGACATATCTCCTGGGAACCTGATATGTTTTCCCTTGTAAGCTAAGGACTTTTTCCCATTGCTACTTTCAGGATATTTCGTTGTCTTTGTATTTTGTGAATTTGATTCTGATACACCTGGTGATGGTCAGCTTTTGTTGAGTCTAATGGGAGTTCTTTGTGCTTTTTAAAAATGTGATATCTGTGTCCTTCCCCAAATTAGGGAAGTTTTCAACTATAATTTGTTTGAATAAACCTTCTACCTCTTTTTCTCTCTTTTCACCTTCTGAGACTCCTATAATAAGAATGTTATTAAGTTTTAATAAATCATTGAGTTCCCTAAGTCTATCATTGTGATCTATTACCCTTCCTTCCTTCTTTGTTCAGCTTTATTTCCCCAGCCCCCATATTTTTATCTGGTGTTTCACTGAATCTTTCCTCTGCAAATCTTCTCATCCATCCTCTTATGTATGGCCTCCATTTAGGCTTACATCGCTGTTATAATATTTTTTATTTCAACCCGACCAGATTTTAGTTCTTTGATCTCTGCATAAAGGAATTCTCTGGTGTCTTCTATGCTTTTTTCAATCCCAGCTGGTAATTTTACAGTCATTGTTTTCTGTTATAGTTCAGACATCTTACTTCTATCTGTACTGATTAAATCCCTGGTCATGAGATCAACCTCCTTTGTTACTTTTGGGGGAATTTGTATGTCTCATCACTTTGTCCAGAAAAGAAAAGAGGAAAGAAAAAACAGAACAAGACCAAAGAAAAGAAACAAACAAAAGAAAGCATAGGTCTTGGGGTATGTTCTGCACATGAAATGAATCTAGGTCCTAAATAAAATAAAATAAAATAAAAATCATGTGTAAAATAAAAATTAAAAAGTAATTTAAAAAATAAAGTAGGAATTGAAAAAAATAGACATGAAAAGATGTCATAATAAAAAAAATCACAAAATAAAAGTAAACAGGAGGCTAGGTCCGATTTCCCCCAGAGGTGAGGTGTTGCAGCACTTCGTGATCAGTGACTTGGTGGCAGCAAGTAGTTTGTGCTGGTCTCCAGAGGAGGGGCCTCTTCCAGGGATGCTCAGGAAGACTTGCCCTAGTGGAGATGCACCTGTAGGGCTGGGTGTTGGTGGACAGGGCTCTGGCCTCCACTAGGTGCCGCTGTTTTGCTTCCTGAAGATTTTCGGTGCCGATCGGTGGGTGGGATGAAGCCGGTGGGACCGCTCTCTAGCACCAGGGCTCCAAGTTTCAGCACCCCCGACTTTGCAGGGAAGTCTCACAGAAAAGCAACCAGTCACCCCTCTTGAGTCCCTGGTTTCCACCAGAACCCTGCTTTCACGCTGCCTATGTCCTGAGCTTTTGTATCTCAGGCGCGGGACCGACTTTCAAAACTCTAAATTTTGGGGACTGCGCTGTTGTGCTGGGGGAGGGTCTCACCCTGCTTTTGCTGTTTGCCAGGCGTGCAGGGAAAGCCATCTCACGACCACGCAGCAGTTCGCAATTTATGGCAAAACAGAGCAGACAGCTGACCGCCCAGCTCACTGCCCTCCTCTGGAATCCTTACTCCCATGCCTGGAAACAGTGGGGCACGTTGGCGTCACCCTTTCTTCTGGCGACCCAGGGGATCCCCAAACCACTGTCACTCCTGGGACTCTATGCTGCTTTGCCCCCGGAGCACGTTTGAGCCAAGCTTATCCCCCAGGGGAGCCGACTTCCAAAAGTTCGGATTTCGGGTTCCATTCAGTGTGACACTGGCTGTGGCTCCGCTCAGCAGGCTCCGTACCTCCTGCCACACCCCGGGCTGAAGCCCCACCAAGAAACTCTCCCCACCTCCTCCCTTCCAACACAAGGACACTTTTCTACTTGTAAACTAGCAAGTTTTATTCTCTCAGACCTCTGATTGACTTCCCGGGTCTTCCGAACGATTTGATAACCATTGATCATGAACCATTTAACTTGTGTTCAACGGAGGGGACAACTTAGGGTCCCCCTCCACGTCCACCACCTTAACTTCTCCAGCACGCTCGTCTTTAAACTATAATTTCTTGCTTGTAAGAAGTGGAATTTCTGGGCCCAACAAATGCTCACATTGAAAGGTTTCATATAAATTTGCCAGATTGCCTTTCTAAAGAGCTTTTCAAATTCATTCCCAAAATGGATTTCTGAGAATTACTTCTTTCTATATGTTTTAACATTGGATAAATTCTACACATTACTCCGTGCTCGGGACTGTAAATGAACTCAGTCCCATTTCACCCAGGTCCCACTGTGAATCATTGTTTTAATTTGCATTTCTTTGCTTTCAATGGGTCAAGGCCAGCCTTTAGGCCCCAAACCCACCACTCCTTTCCGGCCCTGACCACTCCCACCTAAAATCAAATCCACAGGCGGAGAATTAGGGGAAAAGAGGCTTTAATTGTCATGTGGAATTCCAGTAAGATTAGAATTATGTCCATTCTCAGTAGCTCTACAAGAAACGTTTTACAAGGTATTGATTCCATGAAGAATGTTTCCTAATGTAAAAACCTGTAGGTAACTGAGGAAAGGAAAAGTACATAAGGAAGGTTCTCCATCACAGAGACCTCCAGGCTCATCTCTGTCGGCCTGTCGCGGGGAGAAGTGCACACAGACAAAACGAAGGGCTCACAGGGTGTCTCCGGCTCCTTCCAGCCCATCGGTTGAAGGGGCGCTGTGCGCCCTGACGATGCTGGAATTCTTTCCCCCTGGCTCCACCATGACTTGATCCATGGTTTTCAGCAGCTTCCGGGGACCTGGGCTCCTGGAGGCGATCTGGCCGTGAGTCTGCCCTCCTCCGCCGGCGCTGGCATCTCCTGGCTGGTTCAGGGTCCATCGGGCGTGTACTTCTCCTTGGGGTGACTGTAGCTCCATCGCCGTGTCCGCCTGGACGTCTGGGTCTCGGCAGCGTTTCTGGCCCCTCTCAACCCGGGAGCCATCTCCGTGCCAGGGGCAAACATGGCGCAGCATCCCGCACGCCCCGGGGTTCCAGTACCCGCACAACTGGGGACCTTGGCAAGAGTAGCGACTCAGCGCGGGGAAGTTATCCAGCGCCCAGGCCCAGGCCTGCTCTCGGTTTAGGCCCGGGGGCATGCGGGGCTCCGGATGGGCCCACCTGCAAAACAGTCCTTCCAGCGCGGGCAGATGGGGGTCCATGGCTTCAGATCCGGACCAGGCTGGAAGCGCAGACAGTCTAGGAGAAAGAAGACGCATCCAGCGCAGGGCGAGCCTTCTTATAGTGCTTCGTCGGGTACAGGACTTCAGAAAGGACCGCCCAGATCCGTGGAGCAGATGTCATTAGCCTTGCAAATTACTTCAGAGCGGGATAAGATTAAGTAGAAACTGCATCCTTGTGGGCGGAGCTTTCTATAGTTGAAGGGTTTCAATGATTGACTTAAAGGATGAACAGGGAGAAGGATAGTCTGGGGAGAGAGGTCAAGTTCCTGGCTGTTCCCATGCACAGTTAGAAAGCCTCTCTCCTTGTCAGACACATGTAGACAAATCACACTTCACATGTCCATTCTTTTAAAGCATCAGAGATGATTGCCTGCTTTTAGAGATGAGAGCCTGAGCGTTAGATGAAAACAAGATCCCAAAAGTAGTTTATGCTGGAGCTGACCTCAGAGGATAGGTAGGTCCCTGAGTAAAGAAGTAATTCGGAAGAGGAGGGAAAAGGAAAATCCCATGCCTTCCTTAAGATTGCAATTTTTCCTATTTTTATCTACACTAGATCATCTGAATCAAAGGGAGATTTCAAAATATACCTGTGGGGTAAATGGGTTGAGCCAATGCCCATTGCTGAGTGATTTTCTGCAGAAGCCCTCTCCTGTTCTATGTGATGATGTGCTTTCTGTCATTGGTGATTGCCCGTTGTGCTCTCTCCACTTCTGTGTAATTCTCCCCATTATAACGATTTGTGTGTGTATGTGTGTGTGTGTGTGTGTGTGTGTGTGTGTTGGTATCAGTCTTGTAATATGCCACATGCTTCTATGTGCATATAGCTTCCATTTGTGTATGGTTACCAAGTAATACATAGAATTTAGTATTTTCCTATTTAGTATTTTCCAGTCATTTGCAAGTTTATAAAGTTGTAATAGGTATATTTCTGTCTTATTTTTTCTTTTTA
Organism: Suricata suricatta; assembly: GCF_006229205.1. NCBI lineage: Eukaryota > Metazoa > Chordata > Mammalia > Carnivora > Herpestidae > Suricata > Suricata suricatta. The sequence continues at coordinate 16,743 of NW_021880435.1, forward strand.
AGTAGGCTTCATGCCCAGAGTAGGACCCATGCAAGCCACTGTCACACCAAGACCTGAGCTGAGAGTTGGACATGTAACCAAGTGAGCCAACCAGGTGCCCTACATTTCTATTTTTTATTTTTTTTCCTTTTATACTTTATTGTCAAGTTGGTTTCCATATAACACCCAGTGCTCATCCCCACAAGTGCGTGCCCTCCTCCAGGCCCATCACCCCCCTTCCCCTCTCCCACTCCCCCATCAGCTCTCAGTTCGTTCTCAGTATTCAAGAGTCTCATGGTTTGCCTCCTTCCCTCTCCCCCACATTACTCTTTTTTAAAATGTTAAGTTTCTTTTTTTAGTAGTCTCTATACCCAATATCTGGCTGGAACTCATGACCCCAAAATCAAGTCACATGCTCTTCGGAACTGGCCCAGCCAGGCACCCCTGTTCCATCTACATTTCATATGTGCTTTCCATTGCTGACATAGTCACCTCAGAGGAGACCCTGCCACATTTGACCTCTCTGCTGCCTCACGGTGGACACTCAGAAAGTCAGGTGCCCAACTTCACCACACAGGAGTCTCCTTGTGAGAGAATGTCTCTAACATATATACCCATGAACATAATTCTGCCATGAAAAAGTGCAAAAACCTAAATTTGTTGAGTAGTGCCATATTGTTCTTCAGGAGACAGGCAACACGCAATGTTGCCTCCAACAATAATCCCTGAGGATCACTCCCTGCACACATCCCTGCAAACACTCGGAATGACCCACAATTCTAGCACTTGCCAGGGGGTTGGTGATTCTGACACAATCTGCAGTGCTAGCTGTGGATTCAGTGTTTCTGATTGCTCTTTGGTACTCACTTTGCTCTGTGGTTCTAAAAGTCCTTCCTGATGTTCAGGCTAAACTGTGTTTTCATTAGTCCATGAAATTAACAAAAAAGTAATCCTCTAATAAATTATTTGATGCTTCAACTATTTGAGCATATTTCCATTTCTGTTCCTAAAAGGCATAAAAAGAAATATAACAGTGATATCCCATTCAACATTATATTTATTTATTAGAATCTGTTCCTTTTAACCATCTTAGAAGAATGAATCTAGGTTTTCTTAATTACATGTAAATATTGAAAGCTTTTCTGATTTCAGGATAGTTTAAGAATGTTTTATAGGGGCGCCTGGGTGGCTCAGTCGGTTGAGTGTCCGTCTTCGGCTCAGGTCATGATCTCACGGTTCCTGGGTTCGAGCCCCGTGTCAGGCTCTGTGCTGACAGCTAGCTCAGAGCCTGGAACCTGTCTTCAGATTCTGTGTCTGCCTCTTTCTCTCATCTCCCCTGCTCACGCTGTGTCTCTCTCTCTCTCTCTCTCTCTCTCTCTCTCTCTCTCTCTCAAAATAAATAAAACATTAAAAATAAAAAG
>NW_021880436.1:0-4491 GCF_006229205.1 Suricata suricatta
GAGGTGGCGGGGTGGAGTGCAATGGGAGACGCTGTTCCGTCATCTATTCAACAGCCACCTGAGCAGGTGTCACAGGTGCTGAGGCAGAGGGAAGGGCAGGCAGGAAGGGAGGCAGGCAGCCTGGTGGCATAGGAGGAGGTCAGGGCATGGAGAGAGGTCACCCCAGTGGAGTGCAGAACATATGAATGAAGGCAGCGGGCGGTGAGGCTGGACAAATGGGGGGGATTCACTCGCCAGCACCTCACGCGCCAGGCCGGGGGGTATGCTCTCCACTCTGGAGGTGAGGAGAGAAGCCACAGGAGGTTTAGCATCCAGACCACCTGATAGGTGTGTCCACCTGGCGGTGGGTTGAGAGGTTATCATAATGGTCTTGGCTGGAGGCAGAGAGGGCCGGGGTGAGGCTGATGTTCATGAGGCTCCTGTGTTTGTTCACAGATACTTATAGAGCACCTACTGTGTGCAGGTCGTGGAATGTAGCAGTGTGAGACTTAGGGACCCTCAGATGGACAGTCGGACTGGCACACATCTTAAGCAGAGGTGACCTGGACAGTGAATGGTGGGTGTGACAGCAGGAACAGTAATTGGGAAGTTAGGAGGAAGAGCTGGCTAAGCCTGGAGTGGGGGTCACCGGTGTGTGTGTGTGTGTGTGTTTGTGTGTGTGTGTGTCTACATGTGTATGAATGTGTGCTTACGTCTACGCATGAATGAGTGTGTGAGTGTGTGTATCAATGTGTGCTTATGTCTGTGCATGCATGCCTGTGTATACGAGTGTGTGTATGAATCTGCTTATGTATGTGTGTGTGTGTACCTGTGTGTATGAGTGTGTATGAATGTGTGTTTCTGTGTGTGCGTGCATGCATGTATGTATATGAATGCGTGCTTGCACATATGTGTCCATGCATGCATGAGTGTGTGTGCATGTGAATGTGTTTGTGTATGCATGTGTGTAACATGAATGAATGTGTGCTTTGTGTGCATGCGTGTTTGTGTGTGTGCATATGAATGTGCTTGTATATGTGTGCACGGATGCAAGTCTAAATGTGTGTGTATGTATGTGTGTGTCAGTGTGTGCATGCATGTAAGTGTGAATGTGCTTGTGCATGTGTGTGTACGCATGCATGTGCAGATGTGTGCACTATATGTATATTTGCATACGTGTGTGTGCCTGCACGTGTGCGCACTCGCACGTGTGTGTGTGTGTGTGTGTGTGTGTGTGTGTGTGTGTGTGTGTGACAGAGGCAGGCGGGGAGCGAGGTGATGGTACAAGTGTGGCCAAGCCACGGAAGCAGCCACCTGAGGTGCCTAGAAGCCAGCTCTGTGCTAGTCAGAGCCTGCGGAGTAACCCAGGGTGGCAGCGGGGTTCCAGGACGCTGGAATGTGCTGTGGGGGTGGCTGGGCCGGGGGGCGGGGTTCAGGGGGAGCTCGGGAAAGAGCTGCTCTGGTGGGTCAGCGCAGGGGCAGGTTTTGCCCACCTTCTCCATGTGCCTCGTGGCCTCACTACTGGTGTCACTGCTTCTCTACCATCTTTTGTGGTAATTTTAATAATAGCCTTTCTTTTCAACGTGCTTCTTTGGGGGAATTTGCTCAGGGGAAGGAAGAAAACCATGAAGGACTAAAGCGCTTATTTTTAAGAGCTGGTAACTGTAAGGAAACAAGAAAAATCCAGCAGGTTGCTCCGTGGCCATTTGTATGGTGCCCGTCATCCAGGCTTGGGTGACAGCCCATGGCGGGGAGCCTCCTCTCTGGGTGAGATTCCTGGTGACAGTGCCACAGGAGTGCCACTGCCAGTCACGGCATTCCCTGATGCTACAGGTCATCATGGCAGTCTGTGGTCGTGAGAAAACAGTCTAGAGAACAGGGGACTTGGTTCATCTGAGAGGTGACGCTGTCCTTGAAAGGCAGTAGAGAAGATACGGCCCTGGGTTCAAGTCCCACTTTTGAGCTGTATGGGCACGTGACCGACCTCTTTAAAGCTCTGCTTCCTCAGATATGAGATGGGAATGGTGAACGGTAGTTCACAGATATACACGTATATCTGTGTATATGTGTATATACGTGTGTGTGTACGTATACATACACACATGTGCCAGGCACCAGTTTAAGCTCTTTTTTGTTATTTTAACTTTTTTTAAAAAATATGTTTAAGTAATCTCTGTATACCCATCGAGAGGCTCAAACTTACAACCCTGAGGTCGAGAGCCGCACGCTCCACTGACTGAGCCAGCCAGGTACACCTGCTATATTTTAACTCTTAATCCTCACAGCAGCCTTGTGAGCTGGTAACTGTTACACTCGCTGTGTTTATAGGTGAGGCACCAGAGAGGTTAAGTAACCTGTCCAAACACACAGCAGATAGTGGCCGAGCCAGGAGCCAGGAGTGTGGCTCCAGGCCCCTGCCTCTCCCCCACTGCGCTTTACTCCCTCAGTTTGTTGTTCTGGCTACCATGGAAACATGATGCCAGTCTTCGTGGGGTGGGCTCCGTGAGTGGCGGTGGCTGCTCGTGCTGTGTTGTGAGCCCTCTTGGTGTGACTTCCAGGTCAGTCCGACAGAGGGCTGCCATCTTGCCACGCAGCAGCCAGTCCACATGACAGGAACCTGGCTGTCCCGTCTGCCCTCAGGTAGCCCTGGCAAAGTCCCCCAGGAGGGAAGGGTCTGAAACCTGGGATGTGGGATGATTTGGGAAGGTCGTGTCTGATGCATGTGATGGCATAAAGGCATTTGGGTGGTATTGATTCCATAGGTGATGTCACTGCAGCGTGGGGTGCTGGCCCTCTGCCTGGGTGGCGGGACAGCCCCAGCAGTGCGACTCTAGCCCGGTCACTCTGTTCTGGCAGCCCGTGCTGTCTCCACGTCACCCCCCTCCTGGCACGGCATGCACCTGTCGGCAGCCTGGGTCACCTTGGTTTAACTATATGTGCCACAGGGTCCAGCTTCCCTTGCAAATTAAATGCTTGTAAAGATGACATTTGAAGGCATTAGGATTTTGAGTTCTTTCATTTCCCGGCCACTGTATCATTCTTGGAGAAGTCACGATGTTACACATTTTATTAGAGGTGTAAATCACAGAAGAACGTTCCTTGACCCCAGCAGTTTATCATCAGGATGAGTCATAAATAAAAGCGACGTTAAATAAAACGAAACCGTGTGATTGGGTGATGGGGATGAACATAGCCATAGCGGCGGGAAGTTCTGTGTAGGGAGAATTCGTTTTCTCCTAGCGGACCATATGCTGCAAGAGAAGAAGGTGACTTTAAAAGCCAGGCACCACATGTTGATTGAATGCCTACTGCATACAAGCTGTGTATCTGGCACTTGGGGATGGGATCTTCAACAACAGTAATGACAAGGACTCTCCTGTAGGAGCATACCTCCCTGGCTTCTGGGAGCCGGGAGAAAGGGTGCCGCACTCTGGGGCCCCAGGAGGGGGACACAGAGGAGGTTACAATGAAGAATGAGTGGAAGTGTGCAGGGCTGTTGGGGAGGAGAGGGCCACTGCCAGCAGGTGACCACAGTAGTGTGACATGGGTGGGGGCTGGACAACCTCAGATCATGGAGAATGACCCAAGGAGGGGTGGGGGGGAGAGGGAGGGAGGCCTCAGAGGTTCTAACGCCAGTTCCTTAGCAAGTGGGGTCAGGCCTTGGGGACAGCGGAGACAGAAACACGGAGTTGTAAAACTGGATGAAATGGGCACGGGGAGGAAGGAGGGTTTTCACACGAGGGGAGAATAAGAGGGTGACGGCAGTTTGGGGCACTGAGAGAGCACTGGCTTCCCTCCCACCCCCATTAGAAGGTGTACCTGGCAGGGAAGTGGGGCGGTCCTGAGGGAGCAGGCTTTCCTAGGGCCAGGGTCCCATGAGCTGGCCGCACGCGGGAATTGTGCACAAGAGTTCCTATGGCAGTGATGACAGTGTCGTGTTGGGGGGCCTGACAGGTGTTTACTGACAACTGAACACATTGAGCAGAAAAGTCAGAGGGCCTGGAAAGTGAGCATGAGGATCTGCGGGGCGACTGATGACCCGAGGGCCTTGCCCTTGGAGCGTCCCCAAGGTGGCAGGACACAGGCCAGGGTGGGGATTGGCCTTGAGGGCTGGAATGTTCTCTGGGATGGGGTTTTCCCGTTCTGCTCCCGCTGGGGCTTTGGAACTCTGTCAGCACGGCTTGGCAGGCTGGCTTTCCCAGGCAAAAGCTTGGTAGAGCGTCAGCACTGAGCCTCTCCGATTCTTCTCGGAAGACCGGCCTCCTGGGGAAACTGAGTCAGCCCCCAAGCCGATGGAAAGGTCAAGACTCTGATTGCCAGACCTTTCTTTGGCTTCAGGCCTTGGGAGGTTTCCCCGGGCAGCACCGTCGTATAAGTTTTGCAAGAACAAACTCTTTCTGGGCCCTTCCTCTCCAGTGCAAAGGCTTTGATTCCCTTCACTGTGGTCAGTAGGATGAGCATTCGATGTTCAGGACGGGAGTAGCCTTGTCTTGTTCTCTTTGCTAATTCATT
>NW_021880437.1:0-1517 GCF_006229205.1 Suricata suricatta
GTTGGGCGTCTAACTTCAGCTCAAGTCCTAATCTCTCAATTCAAGAATCTGAGCCCCATGTAGGCCTCTGTGCTGGCAGCTTGGAGCCTGGAGCTCCTTCGGATTCTGTGTCTCCCTCTGTCTCTGCCCCTCCCCTGCTTATGTGCTCGCTCTCTCTGTCTCTCTGTCTCTCTCTGTCTCTCTCTGTCTCTCTCTGTCTCTCTCTGTCTCTCTCTCTCCTCTCTCAAAAGTAAATAAACATTAAAAATTGTTTTAAAGGAAACTGTTCACACTGAAGCACATGGGGTGGCTTAAAGTACAAAAATGATTTAGAAATAGATGGGTTATGTGGCCAAACTGCCACAGGAGCCACCGTCACTGAGGCCGCAGCCGCACCGCCGCCTTCCTTGACCCGATGTATTTACGCGTCATGGCGTCTCCTGCACCCTCTCCCGTCTCCCTCCAGGCAGGGACCTGACTTGCTTTGTCCCAGCGCAGCCCCCACTTTTATGTAAACCAGGCGCGAGCACACCAGGGCCCTCAAGCCAACTCGGCCCGCTGTCTGTAATCGTAAATAAAGTTTTATCGCACGCCACCACGGCCACTCATTTTCGCACTGTCTGCGGCTGCTTTTGAGCCAGAGGGGAGGACGGTAGCGGTGACAGGAAGCTTAGAGTGTTTGCTGTCGAGCCCTTACAGGAAAGTCTGCCGGCCCCAAGGTGGACAAAGCCAGGGAAATGCAGGGGCGAGCAGGGCACACTACCAGCGGGGACTCCCGCCCCGTCACCCAGCGGCCGGCCGTGGGGTGACCAGAGCTTCAGCTGCTTAGACAGGGCTCCCCGCCCTGGGGTCTGGACGGCGACCCCCACCCCACGGGTTCCTTCGTCACTCAGCTGCTACCGATACCTGATCAATCCTCCACAAAGGAAAACTGACCAGCCGCCAAACCATCCCGCCATGCGCCCTGCGGATTCTGATGCTCTCACGCCTGTCTGTGCTCCTGTCTGACTTTATCTCTGATGCTCTGTTCGTCGTGCCCTGGTCTCCTGGGAGCTTTGTTCCTCTCTCATTCTCTGCCTCCTTTCCGCTACCTCCCTGTCCCTTTGCATTGACTGCCCGGCTCACTCATTCTACGGAGGATGCACTCTGTGCTCAGCCATGTCTGTGCTGGGCGCTCACTACCTTCTGTTTCTGAAGACCTGCTCCCCTTTTTACCATTGTTCCCTCTAGTCGTCACCAGCCTTGGGAACGGGGGATATACAACCCCAGATCTGAACCACCGGGGTCCCTGCCCTGGCCCTCCGTGGGCCCCCACTCTTTGTGCTCGGCTGAAGGAAGTGGCGGGTACCGTCTGGGCCAGGCTCCTGGGGCCAGCAGCCCTTCCCGGCCGCTCCGCAGACTGGCTCCTGGCCGCCATGCTCGGGCGTGCCCGCCGGTCTCTCTTCGGAATCACCAGACAAAGAGAAAATGAGTTCTCAATCCGAGTTCAGACATCAGGGAAATCAAGGCTCCCCCAAATCAGGCCACGCGATGGAGAC
>NW_021880438.1:0-715 GCF_006229205.1 Suricata suricatta
GCGTGGCCCCGGCCCCCAAGCTGCGCACAAAGCGGGGTGTGCTGCGCGCGCTTTCCCGTGAGAAGCCCCGGCCCCGGCCCATCCCAGCTCCCCGCGCCCCTTCTTTCAGCACTATGAGGACGGGGTGAAAGGTTCCTGGGATTCCGGTCGGCTGGGAGAATTAGGAACTGTGTCCCAGGTCTCCATGGGGGCGGAGGGGGCAGAGGGCCAAGACTCAACAGCGAGACACGTCTGCGCCCAGCCCGGCACTGCAGCTCAGGGGTGCAACCCAGGCGGACCCAGGAACCGGCTCCCAAGGGCTGCTGGGCTGACAGAGGAGCCCCACAGCGCCCACCACCCCGGGGTGGGGGGTGCTTCCCACTGAGATGGCCGCTCAGAAGAGCCGCGGGGACACTGGCGCCCAGGGGCCCTCCCGTACGTACTCTTCCACGTTCAGGTCACACAACTGGTAGAACATCTGTCGATAGGGCGGCAGGGCCCCCTCCCGGAAGACGTAGACCGAGTCCTGGGGAGGGGCCAGGGTGGGAAGGTGGGTCGGAGCTCCCCCCGGCCCCAGCCGGCTTGTGCCTGGCAGGCCTGGCTCTTCCCCCTGGACTCAGGCGGTGCAGACGGACCAGAGGCTGGGAGCAGGCGTGCAGAGGCTCCAACTCCCAGGAGGGGTCCCCCGGCCCTGTGACCACGAGCCACCTGTGTGGCCAACCACGTTGTGGCCCGG
>NW_021880439.1:0-715 GCF_006229205.1 Suricata suricatta
TTTGAAAAACGGGTTCATATGTTGATACTTTAATAGATTTGCAGAAGGGCAAGTCTCCAGAAGATGGAGGTGTGCTCTGGACATACGTTTTGGGGTGTGGAGGCTTTGAGGTCAGTATGGAGTTAACGCAAAGAAAAGCGTTTAAGAGCCTGGGACTGGACAATTCAGGGCGCAGTCAGGAGACAATCGAAGGGTGGCGCCCTAGGCACGTGGAGGCGTGGTTTGGGAGAGCCTATCTAGGGGAAGGGCGCAGGGTCTCCCTGGCCCTGGTGGGGCTACCTGCTGGAGGCTGGGGGGGGAGGCGGAGGGAGGGGGCGCTGCACCTGCACGGGGGGGGGGGGGTGCGCTGCACCTGCACGAGCCATGTGGATCTATTACTGCGTCCTCTGGAGGACTGCAGTGCTTCCGAACACTGTGTTTGTTTACATGTGTCCCAGACTCCAGCCGGGACGCTTCTAGTCCTAGCTCCACCAAAGCATCTCGTAAGTCCCTGCCTCTTTTCTTCTTTCTTTCTTTCTTTTTTTCTTTCTTTCTTTTCTTTCTTTTCTTTCTTTTCTTTCTTTTCTTTTCTTCTCCTTCTCCTTCTCCTTCTTTTTTTTTATTTTAGGTACATAAAGTAACATTGGAGTTCGCCTTCCCCAATCAGGTGGTGAGAGAAACCTAATTAAGTATGAACATCTTCCAGTGAATGGTATCCTCAATATAGAGTTAGAAC
>NW_021880440.1:0-715 GCF_006229205.1 Suricata suricatta
CAGGGAAAGTTTTAACTAAACATGGGGAAGGGTAAAGGGCAAAACTCTTCCTTGAAAGGCTTTGGGAAGAGATTCTCTTCCTGAGATTTTTACCTGAGGAGGAGAAAAAAGACAAGAAAAATGCAGCTAAAATTAAATCTCCTTATAGCATGCAGCACACTGATAAATACCTGAGACATGCAGTATGCAACCTTCCTTACGGAACTCATGGCTGTCTTAATGTTAATGTTTTGCTGGAGACTAAAAGCAACCTTCTCTGCCTAATAGCCAGACCTCCAGGATCCTATTCTTCCTACGGAAACCCCACTGGAGGCTTATGTTATCTCTACCCTCCTCCAAACGTAGAAGTATATAATCAATCACTCCTCACAAAAGCAAGCACCGTTCTTTCTGTCCTTGAGTCCTGTCCCTGTGCTGTAGTAAAAGCACCTTTTTGCACCATGAAACTCAAGAGTTCTTTCTTAGCCACCATGCTTACCAACCCCCATCCCACCTGTATCTCACTGGTTAGAATCGTTCCACATGGCCACATTTTGTTACCAGACATGTTGTGAATTCTAACCACAGGAATATACAAAGGTAAGGGAGAAGGGCTTCGAATAAATATTAAGTGAGCTGCGTTGGTGTCTGCATATTACACTTATGGGGGGATGTCTAGAGATTAAATGAGGAAAAACATGTAGAACAACTCTTTTAACAACTGCTTAAATACTTG
>NW_021880441.1:0-715 GCF_006229205.1 Suricata suricatta
GACTCAGGCCCTCACCTGCTGCAGCGCCGACCGTGGGGCCCACCAGGGCGGGCATGAGGATTACCTGAAAGGAGGTAGGCAGTCCCTGGCACGGGCACGTGTTCTCACAGCACGAAGGCTGGTGGCGCTCCTAACCTGTGGGACGAAGGGGGGAGGTGGGGGTGTCTTGCTCTCTCCCTGCGACCCCAAAGTGCTCTCTGGTGGCCCTTTTCCTTCCCCGCTTTCCCTGGTTGGGCAGTGGGAGTCCAGCCGTCAGGTAGAGCCAGGGAGGGTCTGCTAGTCCCTTGTCCCAGAGCAGCGAGCCTGTCCTGTGGGTCTGCCCCGAGACTGTGCAGGAGCTGGTGGAAGAAAGCCCCCACAAGAAAAGCAACTTTGGAAGTTTCTGCTCAAGGCTGTACCTGTGCCCCAGGCCGAGGGCGTTGCCGGCGCACATATGTACCTGAGCACGTAGTGGTGTCATCCACCTAGGGCTATGGCCCCTGAGGCATGCTCCTCAGCTGCCGGCCTTCTGGGAGGCCCCTGCAGCTGCACCTGAATGTGCACCTGCACCTGCACACGCACCCACACCTGCACCTGCACCTGTTCCCATACCTGTACCTGCACCTGCACAGCACCTGCAACTACACCTGCATCCACACCTGTACCTGCACCTGCACCTATACCTACACCTGCACCTGCACCCACACCTGCACCTGCAGCTGCACCCATACCTGCA
>NW_021880442.1:0-715 GCF_006229205.1 Suricata suricatta
GCTACCCCATAAGGAGGCAGGCACAGCCACGTGGAGATCATGTTGACTGGGTGGCAGTGACATGGCAAGTTATGATCACTTGCAACACTCAGAAATGTATACGAGTGTTCTTCTAGTATGATGGTTCCACAGGGTCTTAGTCCACCATATTGCCCAGATGCAACAACAGCTCGAGTTGTCATGAAATATATTTACAAATATTCTGGATGCTTTCTCTATGTAGGTACAGAAGAGGGTTATACTTCCCTGCCCTTTCTGAAGTGAGGTCAAGCTATTTGATTTGCTTTGGCCAGTGAAAGGCGAGTGAAAGGTTGTGCATCACTTCTGGGTGGTAACGTTGAGCCAATGTTTTATTAGTCACATTTGCTTCCCATTCATGCTGCTGGTTTAAGTGTCAGTGTGCAAGTCTGTACCTGGGAATACATCCTTCTCTAGCTGACCTTCACTGCCCTTGTCCCTGTGAGAAGAAATAAAACTTTGGTTGTATTAAGCCACTGAAATTTTGAGGGTATATGAAATCTGAATACACTCCTTGAGATTAGCAAACTATGGACTGCAGGCTAAATATGGCCTACTGCCTGTTTTGATTAATAAAGTTTTATTGGTACTCAGCCACATCCACTTATATAGGTATTATATCTTGTTCCTTTAATGCTACAATGGCAGGATTGAGAATGTCCCTTATGGCTCCCAAAGCCTAAAGTATTTACTGTCT
>NW_021880443.1:0-715 GCF_006229205.1 Suricata suricatta
GCTACCCCATAAGGAGGCAGGCACAGCCACGTGGAGATCATGTTGACTGGGTGGCAGTGACATGGCAAGTTATGATCACTTGCAACACTCAGAAATGTATACGAGTGTTCTTCTAGTATGATGGTTCCACAGGGTCTTAGTCCACCATATTGCCCAGATGCAACGACAGCTCTAGTTGTCATGAAATATATTTACAAATATTCTGGATGCTTTCTCTATGTAGGTACAGAAGAGGGTTATACTTCCCTGCCCTTTCTGAAGTGAGGTCAAGCTATTTGATTTGCTTTGGCCAGTGAAAGGCGAGTGAAAGATTGTGCATCACTTCTGGGTGGTAACTTTGAGCCAATGTTTTATTAGCCACATTTGCTTCCCATTCATGCTGCTGGTTTAAGTGTCAGTGTGCAAGTCTGTACCTGGGAATACATCCTTCTCTAGCTGACCTTCGCTGCCCTTGTCCCTGTGAGAAGAAATAAAACTTTGGTTGTATTAAGCCACTGAAATTTTGAGGGTATATGAAATCTGAATACACTCCTTGAGATTAGCAAACTGTGGACTGCAGGCTAAATATGGCCTACTGCCTGTTTTGATTAATAAAGTTTTATTGGTACTCAGCCACATCCACTTATATAGGTATTATATCTTGTTCCTTTAATGCTACAATGGCAGGATTGAGAATGTCCCTTATGGCTCCCAAAGCCTAAAGTATTTACTGTCT
>NW_021880444.1:0-715 GCF_006229205.1 Suricata suricatta
AGTGTTATATTAGTTTCAGGTGATTCAACAGTTCCATATGTTACTCAATGCTCATGACAGCAAGTGCACCCTTTAATCCCCATCTCCTGTTTCCCTGTCCCCCCACCCCCTCTGGTAACCATCAATTTGTTCTGTTTCTTAAATTCCACATATGAGTGAAATCATATGGGATTTGTCTTTCTCTGACTGATTTATTTTACCTACCATTATTCTCCCTAGCTCCATCCATGTCATTGCACATGGCAAGATTTCATTCCTTTTTATGGATGAATAATATTCTATGGTATGTATGTATGTATACACATGCATATGTATATTTACGCATATACATGTTATATGTGTGTATATGTGCATATACATGTACATCTTCCTTATATATTCATCAATCAATGGACATTTGGGCTGCTTCCATAATTTGCCTATTATAAACAATGCTGCAACAAACAAGAGGAGCACATATCATTTTGAATTAGTGTTTTCCTTTTCTTTCGGTAAATACCCTGCAGTGTGATTACTGGATTGTAGGAGGGTTAGATTTTTAACATCTTGAGGAAGCTCCACACTGTTTTCCACAGTGGCTACACCAGTTTGCATTCCTACCAATAGTGCATGAAGGCTCCTTTTTCTCTACATCTTTGCCAACATTTGCTGTCTCTTGTGTTTTTTTTTAATTTAGTCATTGTGACAGTTGTGAGGTGATACCACATTGTGGTTT
>NW_021880445.1:0-715 GCF_006229205.1 Suricata suricatta
TTTTAAAGGAAAATAAAAATAATTTTTTCTCTTTCTGTATCTAAGACAAGAAAAAAAGAAAAAAACAAACAAAAAAATTCCCCAAAGACTTAATAAATGGACCAGTGAACAGAATGAAATCAGAACAACATCCAGTTTCCCTAGAAGTCTAACTATGAAGTACTTTATGGTCCATACACTAAGCCTATGGAGAAATTTGTGGAAGTTCTCCAGGGTTTGAGCTTGATTGGTTCAGTTGGATGTGGCTTGGTGTATTGGCCCAGTTCTCCACTAGGAGGTGCTGCTTAGCTTACTGGGGTTGATAGGTGTGGCTCACGTGCACATATATGTGAGATGGAAATGGCATCACTCAGCTTCCCAGTCTATGGCACTGGAACTCTGTGCTCTCATCAATCGTCAATGAAACACCCCTCCTTTGTCTCTGGCTTCCGTCCCGCTTCTACACTGTTCATGTCCAAATATCAGTCTGCCAGGTGGCACCTCTCTCCTGAATTATGTCTCTTATGGGCTGTTTCCGAACCCCTCACTTCTGAGAGCCCTGTGGCTTGGACTTGCTCCAAGTCTCTGGGGCAGGGTCTCCCCTAGAGTGTCACCTCTCCCAGGTGCTGGTTTTGCCCTGGGAATGTTCGTGTGGTCGCACTGTTGCAGAGGTTCAGAGCTTGTGGCCAGGTGCCTGCTCGCCTCAGGAAAAGTTCATGCAATCACGCAGGGGCAG
>NW_021880446.1:0-715 GCF_006229205.1 Suricata suricatta
CAAACAATTTCCAGCAAGGGCGACAAGGCCATTCACTAGGGAAAGGACAGTCTTGTCAACAGGCTGCTGGGAAAACCGGATGTCCACGTGCAAAAGAATCAAGTTGGACCCTTACCTTACACCATATACAAAACGTAACTCCAAATGGATCAAAGACCTAAACGTAGGACCTCACACTATAAAACTCCTATGGAAAGACAGGGCAAAAGCTTCATGACATTAGATGTCTTGGGTAGGACCCCAAAGGCACAGACAACAAAAGAAAAAAGTAGAGCAACTGGACTTCTATGCATCAAGAGGTAGTATCCACAAAGTAAAAAGGTAAGTAACCCACCGAACGAGGAAAAGATATTTGCAAGTCATGTATCTAATAAGAGATTGACATCCAGAATATACAAAGAACTCCTACACGTCAACAAACAAAAAAACAAATGGCAACCAAAATTAAAATGGGCGAAGGACTGAATAGAGATCCAGAAAAGATATTCAGATGGCCATGACAAGACGCTCAACATCACTGCTTGTCAGGAAAATCTAAACTATAATGAGGTGTTACCTTATACCCATTAGGATGACTCCTACTAAGCAAACAAACAACAGAAGGTGACAAATGTTGGCAAGGATGTGGAGAAATTGAACAAATGCCTGTGCAACGCTGATGGGAATGTAAAATGGTACAGCCACGATGGAAAACGGTACTGTTTCCTCCAATAAG
>NW_021880447.1:0-715 GCF_006229205.1 Suricata suricatta
GATATCAAAGCCTTTCATGGTTTCAATAAATTCAGGTGTCTGCTTAGGACTTTCTTCATGGCTTCTTTCACCTCTTTATTCCTCAGGCTGTAGATGATGGGATTCCACAAAGGGGTTACCACTCCATAAGACAGTCCAATGATCTCATCAGAAGGGTTTGTGTCCTTTGACTTGGGCTTCATGTACATAAAAAGGGCTGAGCCATAGAATAAGATAACCACAGTCAGGTGGGCAGAACAGGTAGAAAAAGCTTTCTTTCTCCCTTCAGCAGAATTAATTCTCAGGATGGAAGAGAGAATAAAAACATAGGAAATGAAAATTAACAGCAGAGGAATCACCAGTAAAACAGTACTTCCCACAGTCATGATGAACACATTCATTGAAATGTCTGCACACACGAGTTTGAGAAGGGCCAGGATCTCACAGGTAAGATGGTCAATGACATTATTCCCACAGAAAGGCAATATCATTGTCATGACTGTTTGCACTAAGGAGTTCAGACAGCCTATGATCCAGGACCAAGCAGCCATGTGCACATAGAGCACCCTGTGCATGATGATGGGGTACCTCAGTGGGTTGCAGATGGCCACATATCGATCATAGGCCATCATAGCCAAGAGAACACACTCAGTGGAGCCCAAACCAAGGGAGAGAGCCATCTGCAGAGCACAGCCCATGAAGGAGATAGATTTTCTCTCAGACTTTACTATGATAA
>NW_021880448.1:0-1517 GCF_006229205.1 Suricata suricatta
CACCTGCCCTGCCAAGGGTGCATCTGATTAGTGGGAATGGTGACAACTGTGCAGTCCGATATAACGGAGTTTTTTATATGCTGGACGTTCTTAGCTGTGCAGTGTAGGTGAATCATCTGTTTTCCCGAGGCTTTTCCTAACCACAAAAATGAGACTGACAATACTATTGTGGTGAGGATTACATGAGCTGATACATCCTATCAAATTGATCGCCGGTGTTGAATGCATGTCAGAAGCCTTTGCCTTACCGAGAGCGTTATCCTGGAGGGATGTGGGCTGTACACATCAGGGCAGTATAAAACAGTGTACGTTCTCAACTGCAGTGATCTAGGGGGCGCCTGCGTGGCTCAGTCAGTTAAGTGTCTGACTCCGGCTCAAGTCATGATCTCATGGTGTGTGAGTTCGAGCCCCACAGCGTGGAGCCTGCTTGGGATTCTCTCTCTCCTTTTCTCTCTGCCTCTCCCCCACTCATGCTTATTCTCTCTCTCAAAATAAATAAGTAAACTAAAAAAAAAAAAGAATAAATAAATGGCAGTACCTAGACCAGCATTTTGTAAAAATATGCTCTGCTGAATTCTAGATCCCCAGGCTCTTAGGAGCTGTTTGGGGAACGGAGAGAGTTTCTAATTTGGGGATATTTTTGATTAACCAAAGTTAAATGGAATTCTACACTGCAGAGCTTGTCCGATCTTTTAATATGCTAAAAGGCATTGTAAAAATCTCATTTGGAGATTTGGGAGCAGGTCGGTGAGGAATGAAACCTATAATGTTTCCCAAGCCGGTTTAGCCACAGAACTATTGTTTTGGGGGGACTCTTCTTCTGTGAGGCACCCTAGGAAATGGCAGTGTACCTCAAAAGCTTGCTGGAGTTCAGAGCGGTGGGAGAGCAGAGAGGGAGACTTTCACACAGAGATGGACATTTGAATGGTTTCTCTTGGAATGATAGAGGTTTCCCAGAGACAGACATTAAAAATAAAAAAAGAAGAAAGAAAATTATCTACTTCCTCAATGCCGGGGCATAGTAAGTATATACAAATATTTATGGCAAGGATATTGATGGATTATGATTCGAATGGACAGAATGCAGCCACGAAGGCATTGTGATAGAGGAGGAGGGGGACCGGAAGAGACAATCAGTGTGTAGACCAGTTTAAGTGGGGTGACAGTGTCATTCGACAGAGGAGGAAGTCAGAGGAGTCGGGCAGAGGAAGGTCAGGTTTTGTGGGACCTTGAAAGTCAGTGGAAAGCTTGGACTGGCAGATAGAGGGCAATCTTGTAGTCTCGAGTTCAGAAGTGGAATAAAAGCAAAGTTGAAAGGTTAGCTGCTCGGTGCTATGTAGGAAGGATAGTGAGAAAAGCCTGGGTCCCGGCCTGGAAATGGTTGCAGCATCCGGGTTGCAGTGATAAGGTTTCGGGCATGGAGCTCAGCCAGCATTGAAGGATGACACATCGGATATTCAAAAGAAAAATGGGAATGACTTGGTGTCTCATTGGAGAAGGATTAAGGACAAAGCACT
>NW_021880449.1:0-715 GCF_006229205.1 Suricata suricatta
GTAATTAGACTTATACAGAAATTAGAAGGTTAAGTAACAACTAGTTAATCACCTAATTTCACAGCTATCTGAAGTGGCGATCGTTATATAGCAGCTTATCTATGATACATTCAAGATACATGATACAATTTATTACTTGCCCATAAGCTACAACACAGCCTGCTTAATACCTTTCCTTAAATTCCACCTCTATACTACAGTATACTTGAGGTCCATGCAAACAAGTAGCCAAGTAGCTACGTTTTATATAGGAAATGGATGATTAACCCTTTGGTGTTGTAAAAGTAACTTCATTTAAACATAACCACCCCCACCACCAAAAAAAGAAGAGGAAAAAAACAAGTAACGAAAATAATAAGTGAAAAACCCAAGACACACTTCCTAGGGGAAAAAACAAACAAACAAACAAACAACAACAACAACAAAAAAAACCCAGCATCTAATTTCTGTCCTTGACGGAATGTATTAAATAAGCAAACACCCCAACAAGCAAAACAAGTACTACAATGTAAAAACATTAAAAAAAAAGAAAACCCTCTCACATGCATAAATGAAAGATTGCACACAAAGAACTCACATCTTTTCAAGCTTCAATAGTAAATATTCTGCTACTATGTATTAAATACTGCATGGTTTGCCCAAGCTAAGATGAAACCACATCATAAATCAATAAGCATTTTGCATTTTCTTTCATTATCTACTCAAAGTCATGCCT
>NW_021880450.1:0-715 GCF_006229205.1 Suricata suricatta
GGAACACAGGTAGGATGGGTAGCTGAAATTATCCACCCCAGAGGGTATTCTCTACAGTGAATATATACCTCACACTCTCACATGGATACTGGTCACAACAGAAAATGAATTGTTTGTTTTGCTGCCATATGAGTTTATTTGAGATTCTAGTTAGAATATAAACAATGTTTTATCCATGGGAAAAAATATGGTCAAATATGATGTCTCTCTGGTAAGAAGGTACAATCTATACTCTGTAAATTCCTTAACTACTCTCTTAATTCCCTTCCTCTATCACATTTATGACAGTTTCTCAATGTTTTAATACTATATTTCCATACATACTAATTGGGATGGCTTGGAATCTTTACATAGTTTCCAGAAATATCAAGGGTTTTTTTCTCCTAGTTACATTTGGGACTTCTGGACTCCATATAGCATCAGGAAAAAAACAAAAAACAAAAAAACAAAAAAACACCTTCTATTCAGTCTCATGCTCCCTACATGCCCTGGTTGAGGAAGTGTTTGGGTTCTCACAGCACCAGAGTCATCAGGGGCTATAGTTTTTATAGATTATGTTCCAGGCATAGAATTATAGGCATAAATAACAGAAATTTCCAAACATGGAAAAAATGGATTGTTTATAATTTAGCTAGGAAAAATCCTGATAGAGAATATGAAATGAAGTCTCTCATAGTTATAACAGTCAATAGTTACCATGGAAATGGAATGGTGC
>NW_021880451.1:0-715 GCF_006229205.1 Suricata suricatta
ATGTTGCTGTGCATATGCAAATGTGATTGAATGGACCACTTGTCTGAACACTGGCAACTACTTGTGTCACTTTTCTGCCCTGGGACAGGGGTTTGCGTTGACCTGGCCCCAGCACTGCCTCATCTGTCACATTTGAGGAATGAGTGAAGAGAGGAGTATGGGCATTGGCCCATCAGGGCAGTAAAACAATAAATTTAATTGAGTAAGGGGGGTTAATTCAAGTAGGCATGCCAAATGTTTGATAAACAGGTTTAAAGATTGGATAAATATTTGATATGAATGTTTGAAATATTTGGTAAATATTTGATTGAAATAGTTGATAAATGTTTGAAATAGTTGATAAAATGTTCACCAAACACCTGGAAGCTTGTTTTCAACTACAATGAAAATACCCTCCCTTCATCATCCGTATCAGGAACCAGGTAGGACTGCAGTGGATTTGGCCAAGTTTCATCTTTGATGACCTCTGCTTACTCCTCTGCACCCGCCACCAGAAGGGTCAGGAAACCAGGTGGAAAAGCCCTCTGGTTCCTTGGGCTGTCTCTTCTGGCTGGCTTTATTCTGCCTTCGACTTGAACGTTTCCTCAAATCCTTTCCCGATTTCCATCTGATTTCAGTGGACTTTGAAGATGGATCGCCGCTCTCATTCAGATGAAATTCTTTGGAGAGAACTTTATTTTCGAAGTAAGGGTTTTCATCCAAAAAAAAAAAAAAA
>NW_021880452.1:0-715 GCF_006229205.1 Suricata suricatta
CGTAAAGATAAGAGATAGACCCTACCCTGAAGAACTTGGAATCTGAAGGGAGAGAATTCCAATAAAATAAAAGGCCATGTATAATAACTATTAAAAAAGGAGGGGCGCCTGGGTGGCTCAGTCAGTTGAGCGTCCAAATTGGGCTCAGGTCATGATGGTTCATGGGTTCGAGCCCTGTGTCAGGCTCTGTCCTGACAGCTCAGAGCCTGGAGCCTGTCTTCGGACTCTGTGTCTCCCTCTGCCCCTCCCCTGCTCATGATCTATCTCTCTCTCTGTCTCTCAAAAATAAATAAATGTTAAAAATTTTTTAAAATAAATAAATAAACAATTAAAAAGGAAACATAAAAATGCTCAAGTATTGAAACCAGGCAAAACTTTGTCCGGCGAGGCACATCAGTTACAAGGGGACCAGTGACAGGAGCCTGGGAGGGAGAAGACTGACGGGTAAGGGACATTCCCGGGAACGGGAGGGCAGACCCGGCCGCGAAGCGCTCGGGCCGCACCCAAAACAGGGCGTGTTCTGATAAAGGCACCAAGTACAAGTACGCCCAGGAGAATCACAGGGAGGTTCTCAGAAAGGGGCTCCCACGCGGGCTGTGACCCCGGGTGCACTCGATGCAGACGCTGCAGGGCGAGGCACGAGAGCGTCCAGTCGGAAGGAGTGCCTTTCCGCAGGAAGAACAGCTCCCTCAGCTCTCCTACTCTCCCGTGCAGG
>NW_021880453.1:0-715 GCF_006229205.1 Suricata suricatta
ACAAGACATCACACACCTCTACCCTCTTGGCCTGCTTTACAGGCTCCTTTGGGTTTTCATTCTGTTTCTGAAGAAACCCAAACTGAAAGCTCTGGGTGTAGTTTGGGGAAAAAGACACCTGCAGACTCATCTCAGGTCACCCTCATGGAAGACCGTGGCCGACATCCAAGGTTCAGCGGAGGCTCGATCATTCACATGATTTAAGTCAAATACAACGTTTAATACATGGATGTGTGGTTTCATTATCTTTCGCTAACTTGAAAAGATGCTTTTTAGGGGGGATGCCTGTGCAGCTCAGTAGGTTAAGCGTCTGACTCTTGATGTGGGCTCAGGTCATGATCTCAGGGTTCATTGGGTCGAGACCCTCGTCAGGCTCTGCACTGATAGCCTGGTTGGGATTCTCTCTCTTTGCCTCTCTCTCTGCCCCTTTCCTGCTCACTCTCCCTAAATAAATAAAAAAGACGTTTTTGGGTTAGCCCGCCTGATCACAGATCCCAGTGGCAGAGCGTGAGTAGACTTCTCCTCCAACCTCAGCACGCAAGGCTGCACATGAGATGCCTAAAGATCCATTCCAAGTGCTTTCACACTTTCGTCGATGGCGATATTTTAAACGGACAAGAGTCTGACTCTATCAGAAGTAACAGACATCTGGCAACGAGAAGCCCGTGCAGAAATCCCAGTAGGGTTCTCGATCCATTTCACAAAGCTGTAGAAA
>NW_021880454.1:0-715 GCF_006229205.1 Suricata suricatta
GCTAAGGAAGAGAGAGGGTAAGTAATTGGCCCAGGGCCCCATAGCTCTTAAGTATCAGAGCCAGAAGTTGAACTCAAGGAGTCTGAGAGAATGAGAAAATGAAGTGATGGAATAAACAAGAGTCTAATAAAATAATATTTTAGAACAAAGTCAAGGTTAAAATTTGAACCAGGTCATGTGCATCTGTATTTAGTATTATGGCTTCATTGCACATTAACAGTGGTTTGGAAAGAAGAAATAGAAGATAGGAATTGGTGGACCCCCAGGTCTGAATTCTAGTGACAAAGAAA
Source organism: Suricata suricatta (assembly GCF_006229205.1). Lineage (NCBI taxonomy): Eukaryota > Metazoa > Chordata > Mammalia > Carnivora > Herpestidae > Suricata > Suricata suricatta. The sequence goes on from NW_021880454.1 coordinate 291, forward strand.
GGAGTTAAGGACAGCAGAAGATGTTGGGCTACCTCAAAGAGCCTGATTATTTGAGTGACAGGGGTATCCAGATAAAATTGAACTGATGGGCAAGTAGGTAGTGAGGAGGAAAATAGCCTTCTTTCATTGTGCAACTTTCATAGTAAAAGTACTTGCTTAATATTGTGAATTACTAAGAATGTCATCATCAGGAAAGCAAAATGGCACAACTCCCATGAAGGAAGAGTTGGCACTTTCTAACAAAATTTCACAAGCACTTACGTTTTGACTCAGAGATTTCCTTCTAAGTATCTATCCCGATGATGCAATGAACAAAAATTAGAAATGACATGTGCACACAACATTGCATCATTATTTATAAAGTTGGAACATTGGAAACAGCCCACATCCCAGCCAAGAGTAGACTGCTTGAACAAACAATGCTT
>NW_021880455.1:0-715 GCF_006229205.1 Suricata suricatta
CCATTTGCAACATGGATGGACCTTGAGGGAATTATGCTAAGTGAAATACATCAAAGACAAACACTCCATGGGTACCACTTATATGTGGAACCAGAAAGGAAGGAAGGAAGGAAGGAAGGAAGGAAGGAAGGAAGGAAGGAAGGAAGAAAAGAAAGAGAGAAAGAAAGGAAGAAAGAAGAAAGAAAAAGAAAGTCAAACCCTTAGATAACAGAAAGTGGGAGGCAGGGGCTGGGGTGAGAGAAATAGGGAGAGGTTGGTAAAAGAAGTTGGTAAAACTTTGAGGTAGAAGATGAATAAGGCCTGAGGATCTAATGTAAAACAGGGTGGCTATAGTTGATAACACGACATTATATAACTGAAACTTGGCTCAGAGAGTAGAACTTAAATGTTCATACAAAAAAAATATATGAGGTAATGGATGAGATGTATCTAGGTGGTGAGAATCCTTTCACAATGTATATGTAAGCCACAATGCACACTTTAAATACCCTGTAAGTTTTTCAATTACATTTTTATGAAGCTGGAGGAAAAAGGTACTACTTGCCCCTCCACTAACAGTGTTGTCACTGGTTTTCCTGTGGTTCAGTGACTCATTCAGCATTTACTGAGGACAAACTCTTGGCCAGGCCTCATGCCAGAGTGGTGAGTACCCAATCCCTGCTCGAAGCAGGAACTTGTCTAGTGGGGCTCAGTGTTCTTCACTCCCCTCACGCAC
>NW_021880456.1:0-715 GCF_006229205.1 Suricata suricatta
AAAAAATGACTTTGACTTAGACATAATAGAGTGGATTCTGCACCACCATTTGCTAAATGCATCACTTGAAGGGTCTTCCAAGAGTTAAATCCTTTGTCAAATACACAGAATACATTTGTAAACAACTTACTTCTACTTCTATTAAGGAAGTGGACTTCCAGCTTCATCTAGCAGCCTCAGAAGCATTTTCTTTTCTTTTTTTTTTAAATGTTTTATGATATTTGAGAGAGAGAGAGAGAGAGAGAGAGAGAGAGAGAGAGCGAGAGAGAGAGAGAGCAAGCTCAGCCAGGGTAGGAGCAGAGACGCTGAGACAGAATCTGAAGCAGGCTCCAAGCTCGGAGCTGCAAGCTGTCAGAGCAGAGCCCTAGGAGGGGCTCACACTCACTGTGATACCATGACCTAAGCCAAAGTCAGACACTTACTGACAGAGCCACCAAGGTGCTCTGTCTCAGAAGCATTTTCATTTGCAGAGTTGTAACTTATAGCTCTCACTATTAGCCCCACAACTTCTCCAAACAAAAATAGATTTATCAGTTCTAGACATCTTCGTCTGGTGCATGTCACGATCTTCCTTTTTAAATCAAAATTTTCAATTGAAGACAGAAAAAAATATCCTAACATAGTGACTAGTGTCACATATTCAATTGGAAGGAAAAATTTGTGTGCCAAAAACTATATCCATGAACTATTATGATATAAAAAACTGTCTATTGGT
>NW_021880457.1:0-715 GCF_006229205.1 Suricata suricatta
ATTTTTACTAAAAGATGTGTGTATTATTCATCAAATAGAAAACAGAAATTTTCATATGAAGGTATGAGGATTATTTTTAAAACACTGTCTCATTTAACATTCTTTGAAATAAAAAAGAATTAAAATAATATATTGCAGTAGGAAGAATTAGGGGATAGAATGGAGGCAGTGGTGAAGTTACAGTGCATTCCTCTTGAATTGTCAAGACAAAAAAAAAATGCAAACCTTTAGGACTTTATGAGCTTATATGGAAAGCTGAAGCCTGTGCTTCTAAAAGACAACAAATGTAAAACTACTTACGGAACATGTTTATCTCTAATTTTATGAAAACTGTACCCTGGAAAATGGGTTCAACTTATATTTTACTTTCTAAGCACAAACTCTGGACCATGAATATTTCATAATGTTTGACTCTGGGACCATCGAAGGACTATGGATTCTCATTTGTCCTGAATATATTCAGAGGACTCACCTACTAGTAGAGGTATGATGCTCTAAAGTGTTACATATTATAAAGCAATGTGATTTACGTAAATATTTCCCAGAGACATATCTAGTGTTACCAGGTATAGAGCTCCTTTAATCATGGTTTACAAATAGTAGTAGTAACTTCTTATATGACAGATTTTTATAAAACAATGGTGAAATTTTATGTAACACAGCATCAGGCCTTTCAATAGACTTACGGTTAATGTGGTGATCATAGCATGTGGAC
>NW_021880458.1:0-715 GCF_006229205.1 Suricata suricatta
GGGAAAGCAGAGCTGACAGAGAAGCTGAGACCCCGGCCTGACCCCTTCCTGAGGACACAGCGGAGCTGTTCGTCCCCCAGGCTGCCTGGACCCCAGCTGAGACCCCATCTAGGGAGCAATCTGTGCTGAAGGGACTTGACCTGGGTCAGGGCTCAGCCCCAGAGTGGCCTGGGGGCTGGGACAGCCGTGGTGCTGGGTCACGAGGATACCCGGGGAGGGAGGACTTGGTGTGGTCCTCTGCGCACGTTGGCATCGTCCAGGGCACTCGCTGCCTGGGCCCACCCCACACCCCTCAGGGTCCCCACAAGCAGCCGCCTGAGCCCAGGGCCCGAGGAAATCCCGTCCAGCAAGGCCGAGGCCCCACTGCACGTCCTGATGAAGCCTCAGCGGGTCTGTGCGGGACGCTCAGGGCCCGGAGTCCACAGGGAAACGGCCGGGCCGGTGGGCGGCCGGGGGCTCTCGTCAGGCCAGCCCGGCCAGGGGTGCGTGCGGCCTCCTGCCAGCGCTGCCCGCGTTCCTGCGGAGCCCAGGACTCGGGGGGCGGGGGTCTCTGGAGGAGGAGCCTCCGGGACTGTGGACCCATCTGTGGGGCAAGAGGAGGAGTGCTGTGTGACTTTGATTGATGGTGACGCCGACGGACGGCGATGTGTCATGCGAACACAACAGGGAATGATCCTCAGGTGCATGCCTCGGGCGTGCCGTGCCTTGCAACACC
>NW_021880459.1:0-1517 GCF_006229205.1 Suricata suricatta
CTCCTTTTCCCTGCTGTCCGTGTGTTCAGGGCTCTTCAGTCACGTGACTGTGGTGAACCAGGATTCCCCAGGTCCTGGTGTGAGGCGGCGAGCACCACCCTCAGCTTTAAGATGGAGGGATTTGAATTTTTTTAATGTTTGTTTATTTTTGAGAGAGAGGGAGACCACAGTCCGAAGCAGGCCCCAGGCTCTGAGCTGTCGGCACAGAGCCAGACATGGGGTTCGAACCCACAAACCGTGAGACATGACTTGAGCTGAAGTCAGAGGTTTAACTGACTGAGCCCCCAGGTGGCCCAGAGACAGAAGGATTTGAAAAGATGATAAGGGCTGCGTAAAAGAACAGCCTTTCGTTCCTGCCCTTATTTCTAGAGATGGCTGGGTGTGTGTTCCAACTTGTAAGGTACCGAGGAAGGAGTTCGACTTCCCTTCATCTCCACTCGGAAAACGGGAATGACGTCACCGTCCTCGAGGGCATCTATGAGGCTGAAGCATCTTCCGTGCGGTACTAAGTACGCATCTAGTCGGCGTCAGTTCTCTTGTGGACAGGCTCACTGGGAGGAAGTGCAACCATGCATCAACAGTAAATTTGGATACATGTGTTTTCTGTTCTAAACTCTCAAAACCTAAATCCGTTAAGCTATTTAAAATAGATCACAAATCTCATAAAAATGGACTCTGCTTCTTTATGTTTTAATGTATGCACATTTATTCAACAAACAAGAATCAGAAACTCCAGTCTGCTAGACCTGTATGGAATATTGTTAGGTGTATAGAGGCAAATGGGCCCTACCTCACACTAAATGCCAAAATTAACTCAAAATGGATCAAAGATCTAAGTCTAAGAGAGAAAACTATAAAACTGTAAGGAAATTCCTGTAAGATGCAGATTTTTGTGACTTTGGATAGGCAGTGGTTTCTTAAATAGGAAAATGACACAGACAAAAAAACCAAATACTCAAAACTAAAATCTCTGCTTCAAAGGACATCATCAATCAGGAACATGAAAAGGTAACCCACAGAATGTAGGGAATATTTGCAAAAGGTATATGGTGTAAGCTCTTTATCCAGAATTTATAAAGAATTTTACAAATCAGCAAGAAAGACCACCCAATTTAGATGTGAACGGAGAATTGAAATGGACACTTCTTGAGAGGAACATACACTAAGGACCAATGAGCACATGAAAACAAGGTCAGCGTGGTCAGTCATCGGAGAAATCCACGTCAGAAACGCGAGGTCTGGTTTCACACCCCCATCAGGCGTGGCCGTGACCGCAAGCTCGGTGACCAGCAGTGACGGGAAGGAGCCAGAGCCCCTCCCCCATTCTGACCAGAATGCAGGACAATGCAGGCACTTTGAAGAAGAGTTTGGCGATTCCTCAGAAAGTCAGACACGGAGTTCTTGTGAACGGGCATCTCCAACTCCAGGCACATACGCAACAGAACTGAAGACCTGTCTGCGCACGGACACAGTGTTATTCGGAGTGGCCACAAAGTGGGGACGCCTCAGACGCCCAC
>NW_021880460.1:0-715 GCF_006229205.1 Suricata suricatta
AGGAAGGAAGGAAGGAAGGAAGAAAGAGAAAGAAGAAAGAAAGAAAGAAAGAAAGAAAGAAAGAAAGAAAGAAAGAAAGAAAGAAAGAAAGAAAGAAAATACAGACAATGGGCATGCGGAAAGTTTAAAGCCTTAGAGGAAGGCTAAGAAAAAGTACCTGTGCATCAGTTTAATGAATATCACTGTGTTGGGTTAGGATACCTTGGTTTGCCTCTTTATAATTGCTCCCCACAGACCCTGAAGTATCATGAATATATGGAACTGATGGGAAGCTTTAGGTTTTTACATTTTCTATATTAATATCTAACTATTTGGGGTTCTATAGTTAAAGTGGTTCCTTACATATAGGTCCATATCTGGCAGTGCATATCAAAAGGGGAAACTGTCAGTGTTTAAGCTCTCATTTTTGTAACTTCTATCTGGTATCTCATCCACTGCAAAATGTGCAAGTATTCTTCATCATAGAAGACCTCTTTTCCCTGTTAATGACACTCTGATACTGTATCAGTAACTACAGAATTGAATTGGTATGTCCACGGAATGATTTTTATAATATTAGGACATTATAAAGAAACCCTATATGGTTGAGCAAATATGGTACTGACTTGAGAAGTCAAGAATCTGTATCGAGAGTCATCTCTTTGTTCGGTCTCTTAATCTCAAAATTGGAGATTTTCACTGCATATTTATGTCACTTATTTTGAATGTAAATAAA
>NW_021880461.1:0-715 GCF_006229205.1 Suricata suricatta
GTGATCTCCCCGTGTGCCTGCCAAGCTCATACTATGAAAGGCTGTTAATGAAGCCTGATCAAACAAATCCTATAGAAAGAGTGATTTATACTAACAACTTAAATGAGTATAGTTCAATATGCAAAGAAAAGTCTTTCCAAGACAAATTTTCAAACGTAAGTTAATTAATGTTTTGGAAATAAAAAAAATAGCAAAGCTATTGTTTCTTTGGGTCATTCCTATTTTATCATAAGGAAAACAAGCAGACAGGATATGGGAAAATACTTTTCTCCATCTCTATTTTAAGAGAATCAAATGATCAATTAATTTAAAACTAGTATCAAGCAATTAGGATAGAAAATTTATATAGGAGGGGTGCCTGGGTGGCTCAGTTGGTTAAGTGTCTGACTTTGGCTCAGGTCATGATCTCACAGTTTCATGAGTTCGAGCGTCATGGTGGGCTCTGTACTGATAGCTTGGAGCCTGGAGCCTGCTTCAGATTCTCTCTTTCTCTCTCTCTCTCTCTCTCTCTCTCTGTGTGTTCATTCCCCATTCGCACTCTGTCTGTCTGTCTCTCTCAAAAATAAATAAAGATTTTTAAAAATTTTAAGAAAATTTATATAGGATAGAAGCTAACAAAGAGAGATCAAGGCACATCCTTGCTTTTGGCTGTGGAATTTTACAAAATTTATAGACACACCAATCGCAGTAGTTACACACTATTTACACTGGTTAT
>NW_021880462.1:0-715 GCF_006229205.1 Suricata suricatta
ATGCGACATATAAAACATAGAGAGACATCTGTGTAGTCTATGAATTTTGCAATATCTAATTTAAAAGTGTATTTTTCCTCTGGGGCACCTGAGTGGCTCTGTCAGTTAAGCTTCCAACTTTTATTTTCAGGATTCTCTCTCTCAACCTCTCATGTGCCAGTCAGTCCTGTCCTTTTCTCAGTCTCTCTCTAAATAAATAAATAAACATTAAAACATAAAAAAAGTTTATCTTTTCTTTTAAGTGCATTTTGTTTTTCAGAAATATAAGCATCCTGTTAGAGTATCTTTTGTCCATTTATTAGTCAATGTATTTGAGCCATTATCAAGAAAAATAAAACAAAAAAAATTCTTCTTACAAAAATCATATTGCTTAAATAGAACATCTCCAACAAGTTGACCAATGTAAAACAACCAGTCCAGTGTAAGTTAAAGTCAGAGCCAAGTGCCTCTGAGTTACAGAAATAAATGGTAGCTGTTCTTTCTGTTTATAATTAGCAATGGCAGTGGTAGTAGAAGTGTTAAAAATGCAACTGCTAATTCAGGAAATATTTATCACTAGATACCTTACAGGCAGCAAACAGAAGGAAAAGAAATTAAAGATTGCTGGAAATAATTTTCAGAAGATTCCCCTAATCCATTTCAGTAGAAAAAAGGAATGTGGTTAACATTGTTTTTTGTTTTAATTTATTATAGGAGGAGAGTTAAAAAAAAAAAA
>NW_021880463.1:0-715 GCF_006229205.1 Suricata suricatta
GTGTGTGTGTGTGTGTGTGTGTGTGCGAGTGTCTGTGTGTGCGCGTGTCTGTGTGTGCATGTCTGTGCGTGTCTGTGCGTGCGTGTGAACTGGGAAGTAAGTTTGGAAGCACTTAGAGACTGGTGGGATGTGGCTGGATTAAAAATGAAAGTCTCACTTGATAGCCCATCTGCCCTTGTTTCCTTGGCCACTCCACTCGCATCCCTGGATCTGGTGACAGTGCTAACAGGCCACGACACTGCCACAGCTGCAGTCATGAGATGACTGACTAATCAGTTCTCGTGCCCTTAGAGGGGGCTAGGAAGTGTTTGCCAAGAAAACTTTCACTGAGCTTGTGTCTGGAGAGCCTCAAAGAGAAGTTCTCCTTGCAGGAAATATCTGAAACTTATTTTCTTGGGTGGTTCAACAAAGCAGAAGCTTATCAAGTGAAGAGAGCATATTTTCTTAGTAAAGTTCTGGCTCTAAGCATAAATGGAAGTTGAATGCAAACTGAAAGGACCATTCAGTCAGCTGCAGGTTTCCATTTATATTTTTTTATTAATTGGAGAGATAAAGCATTTACCAAGGAAATGGTCTGACATGTAATATTTTTAATAAGCCTAAAAAGGTGTCTTATGAAACAAAAATGACTGTGTTGCAGAGTTGATAGGTATACCTTAGCCTCACGTGTTCTCTTCCATTTAAATCCTCTAAAGTAAATACATCTCTCACGTAG
>NW_021880464.1:0-715 GCF_006229205.1 Suricata suricatta
TAAGCATCAAAATTAGTATGTTGGTACCTCTATGGAAGCAGCAAACGGACTAGAATTAGAGGCAAATAATAAAGGGGCTTCAGCTTTTCCATAATACATTTCCTTAGGGACAAAATCACTCAAATATTGCACAGTGCTGAGATTTGATAAAGTTGGCTGTTTGGTACATGCGTGTTTATTAGCTGATTTTCTCTGCACTTCTCCATGATTAAAATACTTGAAAATACTTCAGAAAATAAAAAAAGAAATACTTCATTTTGAGGACAAAAAAAAGGTATTTATAACACATGTATATAAATTTTAAAGCATTATACACTAAATAACACTAATACTGTATGTTCCTCCTAAACATAAAGAAATATATGCATTCATATATAGTTATGAGCAGTATATATTTCAAGTGTACGGCCTGAATAGGAAGGTTTCCCTGCATTCCTTGAGGAGGAACGATGGAAGGCAGGACGAGGTATGAGGCCCACAGTCTATTTCAGCTGGATATGTTATGATTTATGTAATTTATTAAAGACCAAAAATGATGTAAGTATGTGATACATTAACAGTTATGAATTATTTATGCTGGGATTATGAATATTGAGTAAACTGAATCTCTCTATTCAGTATTACTTCTATTTTTTCAAAACGATCTTTTAAAAACATTAAGCATTTGACTAAGATTTGGAACTTGTGTATAAAAAATTAATTTTGGATCAACAAG
>NW_021880465.1:0-715 GCF_006229205.1 Suricata suricatta
ACACACACACACACACACACACACACACACACACACGGATATACATATACCTACCCCTAGATTAAGAATCACCCATTTAGGGGTGCCTGGGTGGCTCAGTTGGTTAAGTGTCTGACTTTAGCTCAGGTCATGATCTCACAGTCCATGAATTCGAGCCCCACATCAGGCTCTGTGCTGACAGCTTGGAGCCTGGAGCCTGCTTCAGATTTTGTGTTTCCCTCTCTCACTACTCCTCTCCTGCTCACACTCTGTTTCTCAAAATAAAATAAAAACATAAAAAATAATTTAAAAATAATTTTTAAATACCATGTATTTGATATATATCATATTTCTAACATTATTAATTTGAAATAGTCTTAATATTCTGTACTTAAATGAGTACATATATTTGGTAATGAAGCAAGTCAGTTTTCATTTGGGTCCCTGGCTCAATTTTCCTCTGAATTCCATGACCAGACTTTTATCCTAGTAACTTCAATCTTCAACTCCCCCACCTCACCATCCTGACCTATTCAATGCCAATGATCTTGATTTTCACAAACCTTTAATCACCTGCCTTTTTTTTTATATCTAATCAATGATCTATTTATTTATTCTTCAATTTGGTAAATATTTACTAAGTGGCTACCATATCCAAGGCACTTTTCTAGGTTATGAGAATATAGAAGAAAATGAACAAACCAGAAGTCAACCTTCATGAAGCTTACATTCTAGT
>NW_021880466.1:0-715 GCF_006229205.1 Suricata suricatta
TAACTGACTGAGCCACCCAGGTGCCCCTAAGTAGGTCTTAAAATAGAGATTTTTTACACATGCCCTGGGAGGCTTCTGACATAGGATTTCTTGAAGTTTGGATGTTAAAATGTCCATTTTTAGTAAAAATAAGGAACACATATGGGCTAAGTAATGCTAACACTTAGAAAATGCTCATGATCAAAAGCCACTGCCAAACACAGGATTAACAAATATGGATGAAGAAAGCACTCCCACTAGGCTTAAGAAAGTGCTTCCAGTGAAAAGTGATTACAAAAGAGAAAGCAGTGAACGCACAGAAAAAGCAAATTCTAAACTGCCACATCCTTTTTCAGATTGCTTTCAAAACTCTCAACACTATTTTTTTACAATCTATTTTCTTTGGCATATAATTTTTTATCATGACTCCTAGAAAAAGAAAATTACATTAAGCATAAAAAGAAAGGCCCCTGCCCTCAAAGCCCACCACATGAAGGTACTTCATAATCCAAATCCCCACAAATGATCAGCCTGCCCCCACAACCTGTCCTCACTTCCACACAGTATGAGACAGGGCACAAGACACTCCAGATCTGTTCCAATCTCAGATGTGGCCTCAATGACCCATGGCATGTACCTTTGTTTTTCATATAAAATGTTTCTTAGGGTTACAACAGGTGCATTTAATCAATAAACAGGTGCCCTATCATTGGACACACAAGTTTTCCCCCTAACT
>NW_021880467.1:0-715 GCF_006229205.1 Suricata suricatta
ACACACACACACACACACACACACACACACGCATATGCGGCACTGCCTGTATTTTGGGTGTGCGATGGAACGCCTAATTAAATTGCTAAAGTATTGTGATTTTAACTATTCTAACATTTTTGAAATAAATGGAATTTAAATATAGATTTTAATAATAATAAACATGGACTACATATATTTTTGTTTATAGATTTCAAAACCACTTGAAAATATTATCCCTTAATGAAGAGTTGAAAATAATTTTCACTAAAACTCCACTTTTTGCCTGCATGATAGAGGTGTCATACCAAACCAAAGTAATCTCTCTAAAGGACATTGTAGTCTACTCTGTATCATTAATAAATTATCCAGTTTCCATCAATCCCATCATAAAGTTGGTTTAAAGCTATATTCATATGCTTGGTCTCTGATAGATTCTATTGATATGAAACATTAAAATAATGAGAGAGAATGATTTTTTTAAAAGACAAAAGTAAATTCCAAGATTTCCTCCAGTTGCTGTTCCTTGCATTTTACTTTTGCAGTTGTGGTTATAATTAACTTCAATTCCTCCCTTTGCAACGTAAGCCTTTTCTGCTGCTCTCTCCTTGATGAAGATGGAAAACAGCTGGCTGACAACAGCACTTTATTTACTCCTAATCTTTCCTCAAAACAGTATGAAGCTCATTGTTTTCCATATTCCACCTGATCTGATTGTTTTCTAAAGTCACTTGAA
>NW_021880468.1:0-715 GCF_006229205.1 Suricata suricatta
ACAGATGATGTTTTCTTTCAATGCTACATTTTAATGAGTATCTAGTCTCATGGTGCCAATTAACTATTTTAAGGAATAATTACTGTTTCTGGAAACGCTTCTGTTTTCAAAGTTCATATTTTTGATGGGTATTTTTAAAGTTAAGTTGATGTGGAATTTCATTGTGCATTTTCCTTTGAAGCTTGAATATTAATCACTATGTGAGTTTTCTGTCTTTGGAGAATCCTTCATCTGCACTGGGAGATTGTAAGTATCTTAAGGGCAAAAGATTATTTTCTTTCTCTTTCTATGCCCTGAGCCTGACACCGTGACATGTCACCTGTCCCCTGAGCAGCTCATTTACCTTTCAGCTAAGTAACTGATTCACACTTCCTAGAGAATGCCTTGTTATGTTTTATCTTTAAATGTTAAATTTTGGTTATTTTTCATCAATGGCATGGCAACTATATTCTTTAAGTATCATCCAACCTTGTCATTTTTCTAAGTATTTTTTTTATTTTATGACAGAATAAATTGTTTTTTTTTCCATAATATTTTATTGTCAAATTGTTTTCCATACAACACCCAGTGCTAAGTATTTTTAATGTTAGGATAACCACTGTTGTTTTTCCATAAAACAAGAAAGGTCAGGCACAGTGATTTCTATTTTGACAGAGAAGATAACTAATTCCAGGTCAGGTAAAGGCGGGCGGAGGCCATATCTTCAGGCTTCTGA
>NW_021880469.1:0-715 GCF_006229205.1 Suricata suricatta
CCTTGGGTCATTCTCGGTTCCCTTTCGTCCGCAACAGCCCCGCCCTCCACCCGCACTTACTTTCCAGGATCTTCACCCCTTCAGGCGTCCAGGTCCCCGCCCTGGCCCACGGGCTTCCTCAGGGGTCAGGAGCTGCTCCGCTCCCCACCCCGGCTTCCCGTGGGCGGAAGGCTGCACACGCTGCCTGATCCCAAACACCCGGGGCCAGAATGGGCTTGGTGACCTTGCTGGTGTAAGGTCACACACTTTCCTCAGAGTGCAGACTCGGCCACCAAATCAGCAAGTCCAGGGAGGGTGGGACACGGAGTCCCAGCCGGGCAGGTGCGGAGCGCCTCCTGCACAGGGGTCCGGCCCCCTCTCCACGGGCGAGGGCGCCCTCCTGCTCCGTGGGCAAGGACCACCACCGGCCAGCCAGCTCCCAGCGTCCTGGGGTGCAGCGCTGCGGGGCTTACAGTGGACACGGCCTACCGCCATCACCTGTCCCTTGGTCAGGGGCCTCTGCTCATGAAAGCCCTCTTTTTTTTTTTTAATTTATGGATTTTTACTTCCTTTCCTTTTTGCCCTGTCAACTTTTATTTCTCCAATGTGATGTGGTGAATAATCATTGCTTTAACACAAAATTTGGCATAAATTCTGCTCTTAGGTAAATATTGTTGTGAAGGCCTAATATGCAATAGGGTGATGATTTACACTGTTTTTACAAGATTTTATATAG
>NW_021880470.1:0-1517 GCF_006229205.1 Suricata suricatta
ATAAGTTACTATTACATCAGTGTATCTCATACTCCTTAGTGTCTTCAAAAGTGGAGAAGTACAGTATGTTGCAGTTGATTCTTCTTAGTCTTTTGGGCCACATGGAAATTACTTTTTATGTGTGTGTAGTATATTTTGCATTTCCTGTAGGGCTCTTACTTTGCAGTTACACTTAGAAATGTTTACCTTAAAAAAGAAAGGGAAAAAAATTAAAAAAGGGCTCAATAGGTAGAACATGTGATTCTTAACCTCAGATTTGTGAGTTGGGAGTCCCATGTTGGGCATAGAGATTACTTAAGGGAAAAAAAATTGTTTAAAGTTTATTTATTTATTTTGAGAGAGAGAGCAAGAAGGGAAGGGGCAGAGACAGAGGGAGAGAGAGAATCCCAAGCAGGCTCCATGCTGTCAGCACAGAGCCCATCACAGGTCTCAGTCTCCTGAACCATGAGATCATGACTGAGCCAAGATCAAGAGTCAGATGCTTAACTAACTAAGCCACCCAGGTGCTCCAAAATAAAAAGAATTTTAAAAAGATGAAAAAAAAAAGGGAAATATGCTTCTTTCCTCAGGTGTAAAGAAATGGTCACCTATACTTTCTCTTCTTGTTTTTGTGGCTTCATGTTTCAGATTTCAATCTTTAGTACACTTGGAGTTTATTTTGGGTATGGTATCATGTGCGAAGATACATACATATGTAGATATAGATACAGATATACACACATATATATGTATTAATTCCCCAGAAAGGTAGCTATTTTACCTTCATTTATTGAATAATCCATTTCTTCCCACTTACTTGAAATGCTGATAGTAATAATTACTAAATACTTTTACATGTTGGTTCAGTGTCTGAGGAAAAACACACTTCAATGTTGGTTTCAGAAGCAACTTTAAAAATAGAGTATTTGAACATTAATTTTATGTATCATGGTCATTTTAGAGAATAAATTTATTAAATTGTGCTTCATATATTTTTACATGCTGTGAGATATTTTTGGTTATTTTAGATTGTAATTAAGCCAAGCTCCTTGAGCAGGATGAAGACTATCTTCACACAGGAAATTTTTACTGAGCAGGTACGTCTTTTAACTTTATTCTTAGGTACTTCCTTAACTTTGTTTTACAGCATTGATTTGGGGAAAACTTCCATATCTCATTTTAAGAGTATACTATAGTCTTTTAGTTTCCAGTGATGGTTTATTTAATCTCTGAAACTTCTGTAAAGAATAATCCCATTTAAAGTTTACCTTTTTTTGAGAGAGAGAGAAGGGTGGGGAAGGGCAAGAGAGAGAGTGAAAGGGAAAGAGAATCCTAGCAAGGAGCTGATGGGAGTGTCAATCCCACAACTGTGAGTTCATGACCTGTTCTGAAATCAAGAGGGGGATGTTTAACTGCCTGAGCCTCCCAGGCTCTCCTGAAGTTTACTTTTAAAGCTCTATGCTACAGGGCGCCTGGGTGGCTCAGTTGGTTAAGCGTCCGACTTTGGCTCAGTTCATGATCTCACAGTTTGTGAGTTG
>NW_021880471.1:0-715 GCF_006229205.1 Suricata suricatta
TGACCACGGCGGGCATGCGGGGGCTCTGGAGGGTCTGTGTAGACGGCATGGCAGGACCCCGGGCTCAAGGTTCAACAGACGTGAGACATGCATGTGCCGCTGGGCGTCTGAGTTCTTCCTATGTGTTTTCCAATCAAGTTCTCAGAGCGGGTATCTGCCAGACACACCGACTGGCATTCTAACAGTTCAGAAAGCAATGACCGCTCTGTGCCCACTTCCAAGCCTTAGTCTGAGCAACAACTGTAACTATGCAGTTAACACTGGACCGCAGCACAGGGCACACGGGCCTACTCAGAAATTCCTTCTGGTGATCCATGGCTTGGGGGCTGCCCCACTACGCATGATGGAAAGCTGGCAAGTTGGTTCCTTTTTGGCTTTGGGGTTCCCGAGACATCACTCAAACAGCCTGATGTCTGAGAGCCTCTGAGATCGCTCCGGGTGACCGGGGCCCCCGGGTCAGGGTGTCAGATCCACGGTCTGGACAGAAGTGGGCCTAGATGTACCTGGACCCGCCCTTGGGGGGGGACACGGAGGCCACAGCCGACGGAGGCCCTCCGGCACTGCCCACACGTTAGAGCCGCTGTTCAACGGGACAAACCCCGGCACCCTCAGAGTTCTCGGTAACGCTGAGCTCTGTCTTCCAGGAAGAGGTAAGTGCACTCTTCTTGGGGCCTCAAAACCTGACTCACCTTACAGCAAAGAGCAAGGAAAACTC
>NW_021880472.1:0-715 GCF_006229205.1 Suricata suricatta
AGAGTAATTTAACAGTGATGTGTTTTGTTTGACTGCAGCGTGTTATTTTTGTAGCATTTTAAAATTGGCAGATTTCCCACATAAACACATGTTTCAATTTTTCTTAGAAGAGAAAGGAAGGAAAGGAGGAAGGAACGAAGGGAGGGAGGAAAGGAGACAGGGAGGCGGAAGGATGGGAGGAAAAGAAGGGAAGGAAATTAAAAAAAATTCTGGCATCGCAGAGCCCACAGTCGCGCGTGGCAACAATCAGCTGGCACAGCAGCAATGGCTCCTCACTGGGGTACTGCACACGTCCCCGAGTTTGAGACCCCCTTCCCCGTCAATGACAATTTACAGTCGCTCACGTACTGGGGCGGAGGCCAGCATTACAAGGGGGTGGCGAGCAGAATCCCCCGAAGCCTCATAGAGGCAGCGGGTAAGAGCCAAAGAGACACGGGCGCAGAGCTTTGGCCTGGCCTGTGGGAACCGCCGAGTCTCAGGCTCCTCTCAGATTCCGGGGTTTTTCACTCCCGCCCCAGCTCGCTTCCAGGAGCCAGTCTCATTTAAAGCCTCCACCACAGCACAAGGACCACAGAGCTCCCGAGAGTGCCGGAAGCCCAGGTTGAACCGCCGTCACCTGACCTCGCATTCCGGACTCTGATTGGGCGTTGGGAACGCCCCGCCCCAGCAGCCCACGGGGGCGGGGACAGGCGCCACGGCGCAATGGCACTGGTCG